>NW_010526490.1:0-264 GCF_000687285.1 Phaethon lepturus
CGGGGCCGGGTCCAGCCGGGAAGGGGACGGTGGATCACCCTCAAGCTCAGGATGAAAATCGAGCATTTGTCAGCTGCCCCAGCCCCTTCTTCTCGTAGGTAGAAAATAGAGTAACCCCCGAGAGGTAGCGCTCCCGTCCTGATTGCTCCCAGTCCGTATTTCCTCAGTAGCTACGCGTACTCGGAAAGCCCTTACCTTGTGCATGCAGGCACCTAGACGTACACCGGGAAGCGTGCTCAGCCGCGCTGCTGGCTGGCTTGTGGC
>NW_010526490.1:285-1509 GCF_000687285.1 Phaethon lepturus
AAGTGAAGGTGCATTTTGGCTGGAATACGCTCCTTTCTAGTAGCCGTGACTGCCCTTTCTAGTCGAAGGACTTTTAACCGATAAGCACTTCCGATTCTCTGTGGTTTTAATACGGTGAATTGCATCTCGTCTGCTTGCAGCGTCCCCGAGCAGATCGCTGCGCCCTCTCGCTGCGCGGCCCTGGCTGTGCTGCAGGAGTCACCGGCGCGGCTGTGCGGGACGGCAGCACGTCTGTCTGTCCCTGCAGTGGTCACAGCGTCAGTGGGGCGGGTGCAGGCACCCCACGTGCCGGGGCAGGATGGGTGCCAGCTGCTCCTGGGACCCGGTGCCGTGGCGGACGCACCGGTGTGTGGGCTGTAGTCTTTGTTAGGCTTGTTTTTTAAAGATTATTTATACAGTTTTTCAAGAACCAAGTGTAAGTCTTATAACCAATAACGAGGCTCTTTTGAAGGCCGGTAGCATATGACAAACTTTTATAAAGGTTATTACAGCCCATTTATTATATTTAAAGGTATGTGCAGTAAAGGTGAACCTCTATGCCACAAAGCTATGCATGAACCTCTGACAGGATGGCTCGCCATTCCTTTTCTGTTCCTTGCTTTGAATAAAGTTTGTTGGAAATCATGAAATTATAGAAGTGGTTCATCCAGCTTAGTCAATTTTTTGTGTCTTCCTTTGGGTTTTTGTGCATTTGTTTGTAACATCAGTTCATGATTTGCAGGTTACTGTACTCCCCTTTGACAATGGAAAGATGCTTATTATGAGCCGGGTGGGAATAACGGAGCATCCCAGCCTTCTGCTTAGACCTGGCACGCCTGCCAAGAGCTGCTCCATCAGGTTGGGTGTCACGCAGTCGGCCTGCCTGCTGAAAGCCTTTGGTTTGCAACTAAAGCTAAAATACCGGGGGGGGGGTCTGATTTTCCCCACTCGCAGCGCCTGTGAGGCGCAGATGCAGTAAGAGATGTCTGCGAGATGCAGATTCTCCTCGGGCAACGTCATACTGTGGTTTTCGGCCCTGCCTGAACACAGGGAGCAAGAAAGGGAAGAAAAGAGTTGTGGAAACGTGAGCAAGCATCTGCTCCCTAGGTGAAAGGTGAGAGTGCACCGTTCTGCATCTCTGGATACGTAACTTCGATGAAAATAAACGTCCAGTACTGTCGTGAACGCCCAAGCCATCTGTAAGGGCTATAACCCGTTTCTCTGGTGGGGCTGAGGCAGCCCACG
>NW_010526491.1:0-3234 GCF_000687285.1 Phaethon lepturus
TTGGACTTGATCTTAAAGGTCTTTTCAAACCGTAATGATTCTGTGATTTTCCTAATGTCTATTTCCAAGAAGAAAAGAATGAAGTAGTAGTTGTCAGAAGAGTAAAAGCTACTGCATCCACCGTAGCATTATTTTAAATTGTGGTATCTATACCCATTGAAAAGCCTTGAGTTTAAGCTTTGTTTTTAAGCCTTGGGTGTATCTGATTAAAAAACTGTCAAAGGCTGAAATTACTTGCAAGTTAGGGATGAGGTAGCAGTAACTGTCACAGGTTGTATCTGTACTGTGGGGCTGTTTCCCACTGTGGAAACTGCAAGGAGGAAAAGGGAAGGGCAGGGAAAATGGGTGAGTAGGGTGTGCCTGGGTCATGTCTCATCTCCAGGATGAAACGCAGCTCCCCACAGGAGAAGCTGGAGGAACTAAGTCTGCTGTGTAGGTGGTGTTAGAGTCCATTTCTTGAATACTTTGCATGCTTTGAATTTTGATTATATTCAGTGATGGTTAAGGATAGTTGTTGGCATCTCAGAGAAGTGTGGCTTTTTTTCTTATTGAAATAAACAGGCAGAAGCACAAGGCCTACTGTTCTTTGGTATAACATGAGAATATTTATTACTTGATGTTATTTGAAGTGGTCAACACCACAGTAATTAATTGAAATTATAATTACAGATGAATACCCATTTTGCACACATATGCAAACATACATTGTATTAACATGTCTTGCTCAGTTTAGGAGAAATAGAACTATATCTCTACCACAATTGTTAAAAGTAATGACACATGCTGCAGATGGCCAAAACTGAAAGTTCAAGATAAATGTTACTACATACCATGCTGAATTTAACCAGATAGTTAAATAAAACACTGATACCATGATTATGTTTCATAATCTTTAAAAAGAAAGAATTGAAAGGAAAGAAAATGTGTAGTTTCAAAGTAACTCCTCCTAATGTTTCATTTTCATGCATGTTCAATTCTGCTTGTCTTTGTGTATGCTGTTCTGTTTATTCCTAAACGTTGTCAGTACATTGTCTGAAACAACAGATAAATGGTATTTTAATTAGGTTTTGGGTTTTTTTATTGTTTTTTAGCATCCTGCTTGATGAGGAAGGACATATCAAATTGACAGGTAAATAAAGGGATCTCTTCTGCTCATAATAAAATATTTGCGTTTTCTTTTTTTTTTTTAAGCAATATGGTAAAATAAGTAATTTTAACTAGTAGGTAATTTTGCTGTGGGGCAAACAGTGTAATTTGTTTGAAATAAATATTTTAATATGTAAATAAGTCATCTGCTTTACAAAGATATCTGATGTTATGGACCTGTGATAATGTGGGGAAGGGAGGAGATTTCTGTAATTCGCATATGTGTATTCTTATATACGAATGATATAAGCATCAAGTTTCATGATATGGTGAAAGTATTGACCATAAGTGATTTAAAAAAACCCCACACAATAAGAACTATTCTTTTTTCTTCCAGATTTTGGCTTAAGTAAAGAGTCAATTGATCATGAAAAAAAAGCCTACTCTTTCTGTGGAACAGTGGAATATATGGCACCAGAAGTTGTTAATAGACGAGGCCATACACAGAGTGCAGACTGGTGGTCTTTTGGTGTTTTAATGGTAGGTTTCTGGTGAATCTAAATGATAGCAAAACTGTGCTTTGCAAGGTTCGGTGAAACAAATCAAACATTAAACTGTAAGGTGAGCTTTAAATGAATTCTAACTGCCAAAAAAGTCGAAGTTATATGAAATTAATAACAATACCACAGAGTTTGGACTGAGAACATGAACTAGGTTTCATATCAACATCAACAATATGCCATATTTTTGTTATCATTGAATTGAAATATTATGCGTCTATTGTAGTTTGAATTTTACAGAGACTAATAGGAATACTAAAGTATATAGGAAAAATACTGTCTCTTCCAAGGTGGGGAAGAAATTTAGATCCAAATTTTAAATTTGAATTTATTCTCAAGTGGAAAAATGAGTAATAACTAATAATAGTCTCCAGTGTAATTACAACCTAGTGGAATAATGACACCTGTTGCTCTGACACATGAAAATATCTAAATGACAGTGAACTGATACGGGATGTAGTTGCTTAGTTGCATACGGTGTTTCTGCAAGAAGTTAGCTTTTGTAAAGTTGCATGATCAGGCAAAATAATGTGTGTATCAAATATGACTTTAGAAAAGAAAAGTAGATCATGTTTGGTACTTTAGGAACGCTGAATGGCTTTTAATATTTATAATCTTTGTATGCTTTTTTGACATAAAGATTAAATAATCGTATTTTTTAAAGGAAATATTTTTGTTTCTTACTGCTTCTGCTACATATGACTCTAACAGTACAACTAACCTGTGTGCTTTGTAGTACAAGAAGGACTCTTGTGTCTGAAAATAAGTCATCCTATCACCTTTTAATCATCTTGAATGCTGGTTGTGATCTGAAAACTGACTATGTAAAAGGAGCACCTGATAACTAAACTTTCTCTAGATAGACGAGCACACACACACACACCCCCCATGACTGCACAATTTATCAGTAAGAACACAGTCAATTAAAAGATAATTACAGTGTAGTTGCAGAGTATTTGTTGTTGAAAACACAAACATAGTTAAACTTCAGCTTTACTTTATAAAGCTGGAAAATATAATTTTGTGCTTATAAAGAGTGTATGTTAAAACTGAAAGTTGCTGAAAAACGTTAGACGTGACTGGTGTAGCCTTCACAGTCTAAATGCACTGCATTTTAAACACTTTGGCTTCTACTTTGAAAACAAAAATATGACCTTAAAAAGCAAATTCTCTAAATTAGTATATGGAATACAGTGCAGTTTTCTATAAGACATATTTTTGTTGCTTGCCTTTCTAGTTTGCATGGTAATTTTCATGGACAATCTGTATGTATCTGCTCTTAAATCATTCTTCATTGGAATCTGTGTTGATTGAGAATTCAAGTGGTTGTTGGTGCAGTATGAGTACACAGTATCTAGATGGAATGGAAGTTATATCATAGAAATGGAGACTAGAAAGATCTCTCAACAAATCATTTGGCCTCTTTTCTTCTGCTGCTAGACACTAAGTATGTTTAAACCATCCTTGAGAATTATATTCCAATTTGTCCTTTAGAGCAGTGACTGTTTTAAGGGATTCCAGACATCTAAAACCATTCATTTAAAGTTTTCAGAAGCATTATGTATTTGTGGACATACTCTCCTGCTGA
>NW_010526491.1:3265-20659 GCF_000687285.1 Phaethon lepturus
CCAATGTTGTCTTATTCTTAAAGTACTGTTGGCCTATTGATGTTGGAATATAGTATTGGGGGTGGGGGAGACACCAAGAATATGTGTGCTGAGTTGTTAATACAAGTGTGTATGCTTGTGACAAAATACGAGCATGCTAAAGAAACTTTATTTCAAGCGAGTGTAAACAAAACATGCAGCACTCCAAATTTACCTTTAGAAAAGTTTTTTTGCAAGTACAATTTGTGAAGATCATTCTAAACAATAAACAAAGAAAAGGTGAATTTTTTAATAGTTTTGGCTTATGCCTCTCATACCTTCCTAACGATTGTCTTAAGTGTTAAAGTTAAAAGTAGAGTTTTTTTCGTGTTGGCATTATGTTACATTTACAATTTTAAATATAAGTATATATGTAAAAATGATATTTAGAATAAAAAGTATCTAGCAGTAGCGAAGAGTTGGCAGCTTTTATTTTCTGAATACTTTATAGGATAGTAAGAAATTTAAAATTTTATTTTAATAAAAAGAAGCTTTAAAGAATGCTGTTAGTGCATCTTCTTGCTCTTATTGTAGATCCAAGGGTACTACTGTCACACATTATTCACTCCAGTTATCCATGTACATTTTTAATGCTTAGAAGGCTGAATGTTTGGGTCATACCAGAAAAGAGAGGAATAGAGGATACCTTGTGTTCAGGATGATTTAAGTTTGCATAAGCTGTTCAGAGGGTTCCTTTAGAATTATTTTCATTTTGATGGCTTTAAGTGTATGCCATGAAATTTTATTAACTACATTGTTTTGCAATTCTGAAACCAAAAATCAGAATTCCTGCCTCAAGAGTGTTGGCTGCCATGACTGCTGCCAGACTGCTTTCAGTACCTCACTTAAATCTGATATCCCGGCAGTATAATGCAGCCCAATGGAAGTGCCTTTGTATTTATCTGTTTTTACTCAGTCACTTTCAGAACAAATCAGTATTTTAACAGTGTCTGTTGCCTACTACCAGGCACTGTAGAATGTGCATGCACGTACTGTGTAGCTCTTACGTGTTCCTTCAGGCTTTATTTCCACTGTATGCATACAGTAACCACTTTTCATCATGCATGTCTTTGTCAATCAACTAACTTTTTTCCCCTTTTCATTGAAGGCTGTTTATATGCCAATTTTAAAAATGTTGACCTTTTAAAATATCTCTGCATGAGGAGAAATTGTCACTAACTTCTGAAAGGGAAATCTTTTTCCCTACCCCCCACCTTCTTGAAAACTAAAATACAGTTGTATAGATCAAGTCTTCCAAGAGTAAACTTTTTAGGCAGAAATGAAACACAGAACATTATAGTCTAAATTGTTCACATAAAAGCATGTAAAGCAAGGTATCATTATAGGCAAATATTTTGCAGCTTTAAAAATGGCAAAGGCTGCTTGACGTTCACAGTAACTTAAGTTGTACAATGAGAAGTTGTTTTGCACAGACTTGCTTGTTAACGTGCATGAATTTTGGAAGGTTAAGATGCTAAGTAGTTTTGTCAAAAATTAGATTTTGTCCAGGTAATGTGATTGATGAAAGTTTTACTCTATACAGTTTGAAATGCTCACTGGTACTCTACCTTTCCAAGGGAAAGACAGAAAAGAAACCATGACTATGATTCTCAAGTGAGTACACTCTTATTTATATATCTCATCAGGTATTCTACAGGGATGCCCTCCGGGCTGCAATATCTAATTTCTACTCTTCCCTCATTTCCAAAGGTACTGGTAAATCCTCACTCCCTATTCCATACTATTAATTCCCTCTGCTGCCTATCTAATTTGCCTTTCTATTCCTCCCCCATATCAGGTACAAAGAATTTCATAGCAGCTCTTTAATCTGTAATAATAACTTTTCCAACCATATGATCTTTCCCATCTTATTTCCATATTTTTTAACTTTCTTATCCTTTTTGATAACCTGTGCATTTTTTCCTTGTTTTTGTTTTAGCTTTTTTTTTTTGAGAAAGTATTTTCTCTCCTTATCCTTCTCTATCTTACCAGCTCCTTACCCCACTTCTTTATATTACTGGTGCTGCCAATAACTTGTTTCCCTGATACTTCCCCTATTTGCTAAAGTGCATCTTCCCTTATGTACTCTCCTATGACATGCCCAAGCTCCATTTTTCCCCTTTGCTATTTCCAGTATAGGTTTTGCATTAGCTATATTGTGGAAATTGCTTTCCTTCATGCAGTTAACATTTTTGTTTTTGCTGATGAAGGCCTGTTTTTTTTTCCTTGCTGATCCCCTACATATTCTCTGAACTCATACAGCCTGTGACATAAATGTCCTGCTTTTGGGACTGTAGCCTAATGCTGTGCAAACAATTCTGTTTCCTCGTGTCATAGTTTCACTTCTCTGTTTCCAGCCATTTTTTACTAATACAATTTTTTTCCATGGAAGCTCATAAAACTCATCTTTTTTCTGCTTCATCGTTTATCATTGTTCTTAGTCCCGTTACCGCTTGTCTACCTATATATCAAAGCCAGCATTTCTTTTGCAGCAACAGCCTGTTTGAATATATGAAATTCTTTCGTATTTTTTTGACGTAATTAGAATGTGAAAACTGATAGAAAACAAACTCATTCTTTTCCTTGCTTTTGCTTTCATAATGCATACGTATTAAGTTATTCTTTGCCCTTGTTTTTCTTCCTCATCTTATATTTGCAAATGTATTTAGTGGTGCTAATTTCTTCTGTTGCCTCAATACCATGCCAGTTCAAATCTTCATGTTGTGATTATTGAATGTCTTTAACTAAAAGGTTCTATCTATTCACAGCAAGCATAAACTCCTTCTGACCACCTCCTATTTACAGGAAGCTAGTCTGAGATAGTTCTGCTGCACTGTCACTTATTTCAGGAGCCATGAATTTTTTTTCCATCCATGTCTCACGAGTCACATCTTTCTCTTCTCCACCTGCATGTGATTCCACTCTGTTCCTCAATAGTCTTTCCACTGTTGCTACAAAAATCTTCTGTATTCATCTGCCATGTAGAATATCCTGCTTGTATCTCCCCAGTTAACTGACATTCATAACTACTGTCATATTTCATCTGAGCATGTATCTCTAATTCCCTTTCCAATTTCTTTCTTTTCTCACATTCTAATCTTTGTTATTAGTTTCAGAGAGCTGCACAAAAAATGTGGTATGAAGTAAAGAAATCTTACCTCTATTTTAATGTTCTGTACACTTATGGTTATTACAAACATCTAAATTTGTTTTGCTGTTGGTAATATGAACAGCTGAAAACCAGGAGATATTTTAAAGTCTCTTCTGATAAGTTCACATTTTTTGTCTGGCCCCATAAGAATGGCAGTACGGTTTCTTTTTATTTTTCTGTATACTAGTAAATGTACTATATTTCTCCTTAAATTTTTCATAAAACTGTTTAAAATAGACAGGTGTGCATATGAATTCATGTATTTGTAGGGTATCATTTAAGATATGTTGCTTTTCTTATCTCCTGTTCATGAAAATCCACAGAAGATGCATTCTTCTCACAACACCTGTTTTCCTGGGCTCTTAATTTCTCACAAAACTACCAAGACAAATTTTTGTTTCTTCTTGTGTGTTTTACTTAAAACTGAGAAACTCTGCAATTTGAAGAAATCATAGTTTGCAGCAATAAAGTTAACTTGTTAAAATATCTTTTCTTCTTTACTGAAGAGGTATGCCTTCATATAAAATTTTGTCTTCATCCATCAGGAATGTCAGAAGAAAACTGCTGTCGCTCATGTAGTTGTATAACCTAGGACCTCTAAGGACCTGGCAATTGCCTTTTCTTCTGCTGTGTCACATGGCCAGTAAAGGATTTTGTGAAAGGTGCTCCTTCATGATGGAAAGGGAGCAATGACAGTCTTAATTTCTGTGGTTTGCACAAGAGCCTCCAATTTACACCACTGTGGACTGCAGTACATACCAGTCCTCTAGAATTTATTCTACATATTTTGTTTCTGTTCATTGAGCCACTTCTCTGTAAGATTAATTGCAGTTATGTTTTTGGCCTGGCTTTAGATTTTTTCTAAGCAGTTGACCTCTCATGCTGAACCTCCAGGGCAGCATCCTACTGTTGGAGCTGTTTTGGATTATAATAGGACAAAGATTTCCACCCACTCCAGCACAGTCCTATCATATTTAGTTGTCGGTTTTCTGTCCTTCATTAACATTGTAAATTATACCATTGTGCTTCTGCAGACAATATGTTCCTTGCTTCCTTCTTCCAGTGTAGCTCTCCAATACTTTGCTGTGAGCAGAAATGACATCAAGTGAACATGCAATGAAATTACTCATATTACGTGCATGAGCAAGAATTCAGCTACTAGTGGTGCATGGCAATCAGGGAAGCATTGAATGGCCCACTGCCCATTCCTTCACTCAGTGGTCTCGATCTGCCTGTAGTATGTTATTGAGAGTTCAAAGAAGGCAAAAGTTTTTCAGACTTGCCCCCACCCTGGCTTCTTTAATACAGAAAGAAATGGAAAAGTTAGTAAATTCTAGTTTTAAAGTAATGAATAGTGAATCAATGGCAGCATGTATGCACTTGCTGAAGTGACAGAGAGGTGGACATCTATGAATAGCTAGAACACAAGGCAAATCACATCTTCTGCTTGAAACACATATAAGGCTTGTGTTGTGGATTGTTACAGAAAAATACAAGCTCAGGTTGAAAAAGAGATGGAAAGGATGGAATTATATCCATCCTTACCTTTATCATGGTCATAAGAAGTGAGACCTAGTAACAGTGAGAAGATGGAGTCTTCATTAAAATGGGGAGGAGAAAAATATGGTGTGGATTATAAAACAAAATTAAATGACAGAACTACAAAAACTTAAATCTAAAAATTCAAGACTGGCAAGTTGGAAAAGTAGTATTTGAAATGGGGGGGAGAAAGGAAGGAGGAAGTGATCTTTTTCTCCTTTTTTACCTGCTAATCTTGCAAGATCTGTCCTACTTTAATTCAATTTTTACCTTCTAGCATAGGTTTCCTGTTGTTTTACTTGGGTGTTCTTAGTGTATGTTATACTGTGGTAGTTTTCTTACCCCTTCTAAAATGTCTTTTGTCTGACTATCAAAATGAATTTGCTTGTTTGGTAATTTATTTGGTAATAACTGAACTTAAACGCGGATCAAAACATATTACAAAAATTTGTAACAGTTTGCAAACTGTTATCCTATTACTATTCTTTCCTACATTTTTTTTACCACCTCTTCCTCTAGTTAAGTTCTTGAGTCCACACTGAAAATACAATACTCAAAACAGGAGGGCAAAAAAAAGAAATTACAGATTTACATGACTGACAGCACTTTTGCTCTGTTTCTGATGTCTGAAGGCAGTTTCTCAGTGATGCTATTTTGTTTGATACAGATTTCTTGAATGACAAGGGACAGGGGGAAGACAGAGTTAATTCTTACCTAAATATGTTTGTATGCTATTAATTTTTTTTGTTCTCTAGGGCCAAACTTGGGATGCCCCAGTTCTTGAGTCCTGAAGCACAGAGTCTTCTGAGAATGCTCTTCAAAAGAAACCCAGCAAACAGATTAGGTAAAGTGTTTAGCAGAATATTTTAAATTTGATCATAAAGTTGATAACATCAATGATCATTAAACAGACTAAATAAGTATACAGTTTCTTGTGTAAAGTAGGCTTTGTAGTAAGAACATAGTTTGCCTCTTTGCTTTTCTATGATCAACAAAATATTATTTCTGCTATTCATGTCGAAAATAAATGCAGAAGAAATAAGAAATATAATTTTGCTAGACATTCTTTTGACCAAGAAGAAAATAATTCACAGACACTTTTCTTCCTTATAAAAGGAGCAGGTCCAGATGGAGTTGAAGAAATTAAGAGGCATGCATTCTTTTCCAAAATAGATTGGAATGTGAGTATCTATTTCAAAATTAGTTCAGTAAATTTCTTGGTTAAATGTTTGGTGGTGTTGAATAACTTTTTAATTCACTCTGGCCTATGCCTTCTCTCCAGAAATTGTACAGGAGAGAAATTCATCCTCCTTTTAAACCTGCAACTGGCAGACCTGAAGATACATTTTATTTTGACCCTGAGTTTACAGCAAAAACTCCAAAAGGTAAAAAGAGAATAAGTAAACAATTTACATATTCAAAAATTAGAAACATTGTTCCTGTTCAACTTATGTACAGTGTATTGTTCTTCCAGGTGTTGCTGGGCTAAATGAATGCTCACAGAGAAGTAGTCCATAGTTCATAAAAGTTTTTGTGGTCCTTCGTGTAAATATCACGAGGATATTTAACTGAGCTGTCCTATGTTAAAAATGAAGTAATCCTCAGCAACAAAACATATACATAAGTTCAATTTTATTTATCTAAGTAATCTCGTTTTTTTTAATCCAAAAAGATTATCTGTGTCTGTGTCTCTTTGAAGGTTATATTCTGTGGCTTCATTTAATTCATGATGGTGACTCTACATACTATGCATATGTAGCAACTTAGTAATTTCAGACTTTGGGTGGCAAAGTTGCTGTTTCAGTGCCATCTGTGTCTGCGTAGTTTTACACTGATCCGTTCAAAATATGATAGACATTTTTATCTTTACAAATTCAGGGTGTTACTAGAATTTGAGTGCTGCTTCTCCATAAATCTAACATAGATATGCTGCTATATGTAAATATTTTCTGCAGAGTATTGTTTTTTGTATAATAAAATATTGTCTGACAGCAATATGATCTTTGTAATCCTTGATTATCAGTTGTGCTTCCAGATGGTATATGCAGAACAGTTCGGTAATTATTTGTATTTTGGTCCTCAGAAACACTTTCTGCAAATTCCAGTTTCTGTGCACCTTCTAGAATAAAGCTGTAATTTCCTCTTCAGAGTAAATATAATCTCATCTCTACATTTTAAAAACTCTGTTTTTAAGTAGAAGATGTGTTTTTCAGATTCACCTGGTATCCCACCTAGTGCTAATGCACATCAACTTTTTCGGGGATTTAGTTTCGTAGCTATTGCATCAGATGATGAAAGCCAAGCAATGCAGACAGTTGGAGTGCATTCAATTGTCCAGGTGAGTACATCTGCTTTAAAAAAAAAAAAAGTCAATAAAGCAGTATTGCTGTCTCTTGGTGGAGGGATTGTTTCCTTCATCACAGAATGAAGTACCGTGACAAAGTCGTTATCACCTTTATACAAGAAAAGTAAGGAGCAGATTATGTTATCCAAACAAAACCTCTGAAGGTGCAAGGTCTGTTTAATTACTGAGCAGACATGGGTGTGAATAGACTTCAACCCTTAAATGGAAACATTCTACCATCTATACTGTAATAACTTCAATATCACAGAATCATTAAGATTAGAAAAGACCCTTAAGACCATTGAGTCCAGCTGTTAACCTAGCACTGCCAAGTCCACCAGTAAACCATGTCCCTAAGCACCACATCCACACATCTTTTAAATACCTCCAGGGATGGTGACTCAAGATCATCAAGTCCAACCATTAACCCAACATCACTATGCGCACTAAACCATGTCCCGAAACGCCACATCCACACATTTTTTGAATGCTTCCAGTGATGGTGACTCCATCCCCTCCCTGGGCAGCCTGTTCCAATGCTTGACCACTCTCTCAGTAAAGAAATTTTTCCTGATATCTAGTCTAAACCTCCCCTGGCACAAATTGAGTCCACTTCCTCTTGTCCTATTGCTGGTTACTTGGGAGAAGAGACCAACACCCACCTCAACACAACCCCCTTTCAGCGAGTTGTAGAGAGCGATAAGGTCTCCCCTCAGCCTCCTCTTCTCCAGACTGAACAACCCCAGTTCCCTCAGCTGCTCCTCATAAGACTTGTGCTCCAGACCCCTCACCAGCTTCGTTGCCCTTCTCTGGACACACTGCAGCACCTCAATGTCCTTCTTGTAGTGAGTGGCCCAAAACTGAACACAGGATTCGAGGTGCGGCCTCACCAGTGCCGAGTACAGGGGCACGATCACTTCCCTACTCCTGCTGGCCACACTAGTTCTGATACAGGCCAGGATGCTGTAAGTATAAGGTGGAGGGGAATAACAGACATCTTGATCTTTTTCCCCCATGCATGAAAATACTGGTTTATTTCTACAGTACAGGTGGAGGCGCTGGAGTACAATTGTGAATTGTATCTGGATGTTTTGGATTGCTTTGTGTTTTGGAACCTATAACCCAGGACGTATTCTGTCCCTCCCAAGCCACTTTAAGTTAATGTGCTAATCTGTGATATTTTGTGACCAATTTCAGTGTATCATATAAGGCAATGTTACAGTACCTACACAAACTTTGGCTTCCTAGCAGTATTAGAATGACTCCAGTACAGTCTCCTGTATTAATAATTGTGAGGCTGTCACTTTTAATAGCCTAATTCAGTTGCTATTCTTATATGTTCTGTTATAAGCCAGGACTGCTTATTTTTGGACAACAAGGCTTTTCTTAGGTGTAAGTCTTGTGTGAGACAGAAAAGGTGGACCTCATGCTAGAATGAGGGAGGGGCATGCCTTGCCTCCTTGTGAGGCTGAGGTCATTGTGAAAGCACCCATCAGCACTGGAGAGTTTGCAGCCTGTGGGGAAAAAAGCAGATGCACGTGCAGGAAAGCAAACTGGAAGACCTCTGCAAAAATTGTATTTCTACCTCTTCTTTCTGTTTTTAATAATTCTAATTATTGAGGAAGGCTGAGTTGTGAAAATCAACTGGTAACCTAAATTGTGTTGAAAACTTCTTATTGGTGTATAGGTAGGAATAAAAAGGTATGCTGTATGATTGGGTTTATTTATATTTTTACTGCAATGATATTTTGCACGTCTGAGAGAATTTTTAAAACACAGTTTATTCAGAACATGAATACCTCTTGTATTTCTTTAATCCTCTTACTATGTATAGAATAGTCATAATGTATTTGTTTGTACACATGACCTGTTTCATGTGTAATGAACCATTAAATTTCAAGGGTTTTTAGATCCTTTTTTATTCTAAAGAAGCTATCTGATTTGGTATATGGGTCAGAATGACTTCTGGTCCTGAAGTCTTGCTAAAAGTTTCTACAAGGTCTTCTGTGCTCCTTCTTACCCACATAGATTTTTGGATTAAATTCTGTATCTTTGTATATGGTTTCTGTCTCTTGTAAAAGTCTATTTCTCTGCTGCCTTTCCTCTGTGCCCCTCAACCACTTCCTCACTCCTATTTCCTCTTTTCTGTGCTGCAGGATACCCAGATGGTTTCCTGCAAATGCTTTGCATCCTTTGCACAAACGCCTTATACTAGAACACCATTTCCTTCCCTTACAGGAGTCAACACTTGTCCTTCTTTCAGCTTTTTATTTCTGTGAAAGGATTTTTGACTGCCATTCCACGCGATTTCCAGTTAATCTGTCTCTTCAGTATGTCTGAATTTTCCAGCTGGCATTCATGTATTCAGATAATAGAAACAGTGATGCTGTTTTACCATTATTTTATAATGTAGTCTTCTGGTCATCTTTGTTTTGGAGATTCTATCTTTAAATTAATAAATCAGTAACCAGAAACATCATGTTGTCAGTTTCTAAAATACAGTGTGCATTATTTACAAAGTATTTAATATATAATTTATCTCATACTAATAGCAAACAGAAGGTAGTGGCTGTTTAGACTACTTGGACCTAGTACAGTCATCAGTTTAAAACTCGAAGCAAATCACTAGGAATTCAAAAAAATTATTCTTAATATTAATTATTATATATTTAGAATAGTCATTAATTGATAATGTTATTTTGGTAGCAGTTGCACAGGAACAGCATTCAGTTTACTGATGGATATGAAGTAAAGGAAGATATCGGAGTTGGATCTTACTCTATCTGCAAGAGATGTATTCATAAAGCTTCAAATATGGAATATGCTGTAAAGGTAATTACTTTGTTATAAAACACACAACTCTCTTCAGTTTTTAGCATCAGTGACATTGGGCATCATTAATTTATTTGCCATAAAGAACATAGCAAATATAGATAATTTTTTTAATATTAAAAAATGTAGATACAAATGTGAATTATACTAATCAACCAAATAAAATATTTACTGGCAGATATTTATATAGAATTGCTATTGGTTTTGTTGTCTATATGCTGGTTTTGGTGGTGAAAAGCAGTCTTCAGTCTTTGAAACACCTATGTAATTACAGTAAAACTGATGAGAGTTACATGACTGATTCTAGAAGGAAATGTGCTATGAAAAGCTTACCTGACTTTCCATCATTTTTTAAAAATACAATATGGGGGGTTTTGCTTCCAAAGTAGATTCATAAATTTTCAGATAGCTAGGAGTTTATAACAGTTTTTAACAAGGTTTCTGATGTTGTTTTTATGCTATTCTATTGGGCTTTCTAGCACTTCATTGAACGCATTAAATTCTTAGTTGAAATCAGTAGAATTCCCAAAAGTGGAATCATAAGTTTATCTTGTTGGCTTTCTGTATAACACTGTGGAGCTGAGTGGTTATTATGAAAGCAGGAGTATAGATTAGCAGACTTTAAAAGGAAGAAAAAACTAAATGCTGTATTGTGAGGCAGTTACCTGCTTGAATTTTTGAACAGTTTACTACTCAGATGTGTAAAATGCGAAGATAAATTATGTTTTGCTGTATCCTTGTCCACAGATTGTCTACTGGAAACCCTTCAATTTCAATTCGGTAGTTACACACTTGTCATTATTCTGGTTCTGCTTAGGAACAGATTTGACTTTTGTGCTTGCAATTTGAAGTAATTTCTCAAAACTCTAAGAAAGTACTGGCATAGCTGTTAATTCTCAAAGCCGTAGAATTTATCACAGTCCTCACAAGGATTGCCTCGCTTTTCTGCTGCCTGTATTGTGGCTTTTTTCCTGCAAGGAATCATGAAAAAAGAATAAGGTGATTAGTGTTCAATGTGTTGGGATGGTGCTTGTAGCAGTAAGGGCTTTAGGAAGTCAAGAGGAAGAAGGGGTAAGACAGAGATGGAGAAAGGTATTAAGAGGAAATTCTGCAAGTTCAGAAGGAGAGAAAAAAGGAGAATAAGAATACGTTTTAAATAGGGCAAAATAATGTTTTGCTTGTTTGCATGGGGAGAACTTCAGATCCTATCAGGCAAGCCTCCAGAGATTCCAATGAACTTTCATAACAGAATGCTTCTCTGGATTAACTCTTAAGAAATTTTTCCTTTTTCTTATTTTTTGATTCTCTTACTCTCCTGCTTTGTCTTTTGCTGCACAAAATAATTTGTTTGAGATTAGCCTTGTGAAAATTAGTTCATTAGCATTGTCAAACCAGTATCTCATGTCAAATTAGGAACTTCCTATTTTATTAAATGGTGGGTGACTGAAGTCTTATGTACTAAACAGCCTTGCATTATTTATCCCAGTCTGAGGGATGAGATCACTTATCCTCCAAAATTGTTTTCAACTGAGATTTTTCCCATGTTTTTCCAACATTTTTTGCTTTGCCTTGCTGTTCCAACTTAACAAACTTTGTTTCGATTATAATCCATGCCCTTTACCAACAACAATAAATATTGCTTATCTGTTTATGCCAGTAAGCATGCCAAAGTGTTACACTATACAATGTTCACAAAAAGAATTATGCCTATGTACCTATTTGCTCTTGTAGATCATTGACAAGAGTAAAAGAGATCCAACAGAGGAGATTGAAATCCTACTGCGCTATGGACAGCATCCAAATATTATTACCCTAAAAGATGTAAGTAGTATATTAAAGACATCCGTTAGTGTATTATAATTGCATATCACTTTCTAATTTGAGACATGACAAACTACGTGTTTTAGATTTATGTCACTGTTTTTCAGTATTTAAAAATGAAACAATGTCCTAATGCAGTTTATTCAACAGTATCCAATTTTTACTGAGATGTCTCACTGTCATCTTTTAAAGGTGCTTATATTTTGGTACAACATAATCCTAAGCACCCAAATAATTCATCCTTCATAAATCCCAGCACAGGAATAATTAATTTAAAATGGTCTGTATTTTTAAAAGAACAAGCAAGTTTTTCGGTTGCTTAGTTAACCTCAAATCTACTTTTGTTTACATTAGTCAAAAGCAATTTTAAAGTGCATTATTATGTAAATGAGGACGTGCTGTTTCAGATAGCACAATACCCAGTCATTTTCATGGATAGTAACAAGTGTTACTCAGTAATGGACAAAATCTCTTCATATCCACAGTCATCACTTTTCTTTACCTGGTATCTTTATCTGGTCTTTGTACGGAAGATTATCTGGCTATGTTTTGCTTGTATTATTTGCTCTGACCATGGAAACACTTTGACCATAAAAAGAAAAGAATAACATAGTTTGGGAGGTAGAGGTTTTTCATAGTGAACAGTAGATTTTGAAGCTCTAACAGAAAAATTTGCTTTCTCGTCTTGATTATGCATTAAAGAGGATTAATTAAAAATTAAAAAGGCATATGATGAATGACTTTATTAGCCTGCAAGAAAGTATTCTGGTCCCCAAAACCAAACCTCAAGCAAAACAGCTAACCACTTAGAGGAAGCTGAGCTCAGCTGAAGGGAGATTCTCAGACATTTTGAAGTCATTAAGACAGTAGCTTGTAAATACTGTGGACATGAGTACTAGAGCACTCTGCCTCGAGGTCATCTCCTACGATAATCTGTCTTCACTTTATCAATATCATGTAGTTTGGCCCTTTCTTGGGAGAACAGAATAAGTCAGATATACCATGGAGCTTATCTTATTGCAAGCTAGATACCCACTTTCTCTTTGTTCTGCTTCATATGGTCTGACTATAAAGCTATCTGAAAGCAACAGTGCTAATATGGAACCTGCATCAGCATTCAGGTTGCTTTTAGTGATGCATGCTAGGTTTATGTGTTACTTTAATTCATAATAGAGGTTATGTTATTTAAGCAGGAAGGCAAACATAAGGAATGGGAATACTTACTGAACTTAAGCATTATGACTATTTTTCACTGAGAGAGAAATGCAGGCAGCCTTGAAAAGTTGCCACATACGCTGAATCGTTCTACTTTGTAATTAATTCTTCATCATCATCAGTCACCTTCCAGTAGGAACCATCTTTCATTCACACCAACAGTAATATGCACATAACAAAAGGAGACAACAACAAAAAAAATCCTTAAGTCCACAGAGGAAGAGAAGACAGTAGGCTGTAATTCTCACTTCTACTTCAGATCAGTTCCTCAAGCCCAGTTTATGGAAGTATGTCCACTGTAAGGAAAGAGATACAGGATTCATGTGTATTAGAAACTTGTTATAATAACCACTACTGTAAAAATTAAACACTGTTAAAAGTTTTCACTGTCCTAATACAGATGCTTGGGGCAGATTGCTTGTATATACCACAATGTAGTGGTGTGCTATTACAGCTTTCAGAGGAAAGTATAAGGAGTACTTGGCCTTCAGCCCTCAAACTCATCAAGAGCACCATGTGTTATTATACCAATAAAACTCAATGTTGATTTGACTCAATTTTTTATTCAGTTCCACACCAAAATTTAAATGTTTCTATTTTGAAATAACAAAATAAAATGTTTCAGCATTAAGTGCATGTCTTTGGAAATCGTTATTCTGCAAGAAATAATTTCTCTCTTTCCTTGTATTTCAAGAATAAATGCAGTAATATTTGAATTTAGCTTAGGATGGAAATTTTCATTCTTGCTCGGCCTTTTTATGTAATTGAATTCTGAAGGTCTTCGGATTGAAACAATGGATATTCAAAAGACCTAATTCTTTCTGCAATGCATAGTCCTCTGGGATTTTTCTTTCTGATTGTTATCAGTGGTCTTTTTCAGTTACACGGTATGTAAACAAAAGAAGGAGCTATATTGTGCTAAATCAGATGTCCTTCTTATCCAGTATCCTGCCTCTGGCAGTGGCCATTAGTGGATGCCTAGGAAACAGTGTAAGAACAGAGGAAGCGCACAGCTTCCAATAAACCATTACCTAGAAACTTCCTGTGCCAGACCGTTACATGTATTTTACCCTTTTTTACCTATTAGTTACTGTTCTGTAATAGAACTTTTATCCTGTTTTGAGTTATTTAAAGCATTGGCTAAAGAATCATTTCAGAAGCATTTTAGAAACCTGAATATAGTATATCCAGTTTTCCTGTCCAAGTGCTTATTTAGGAATTCCAAAAAACTCCTAATATGTATGCGAAATCTTTTTCACTTTGCAAAAAAACATGTTCTCTTTCTCCATTCCATTATATTTTGTTCATGTGCCTACACCTGTTTCTCCCTAGTTTCTTCCAGTTTGCCTTTTAGAGAAGACATACTGACTGATATTTGGCATGTGCCAGGAGTTCATTTTAAAAACTAGCATGACATTTATTATCTCGGCTTAATACTGTGAACCTAACTGTGAAGAAAACTTCAACGGTATTTATTCAGTGCAACAACTAAATTGATAATGCCGTTAGAGAAATCAGGGCGAGGGGAATGGTTTTGTTGGTTTAGTTTTTTATTTTTGGCAGGCAGACAGGACCAGCAAGGTGTAGCAGATAAAATAGTAACCAAATGCAAATTTTGCTTGAATGCCCCCTGCAGTACTGAGTTGTGTGTGTTTTGTCATGTCAAATGAAATAAGCTTATTTCCTCATGTTATACCAGGATTAGAGGGAGCCTACCTGTTAAACAAAAAAATCTAAAATGCTAGTTTAGCATCTAGAATGAGATAATTCTGCTTTTAATACTGTGTAATATTTGAAGTCTTCATAAAAACACATTCAGATGATCAGCCATTTATATTTCGGAGGGGGAGGGGATTGCTGTTAAATGAGAACATAGAAACCCATCATGTCTTACTCTCCTTAAGATCATAAGCTTGTCAAGCCTGCAGAATTATTTCTTTTTCACTCGTCCTCTTTTTTTTTTATTTGGCAAGACAATAAATCCTTTCAGTATAGTTAAGAGCACAAAAATTTCTAAGCTTAGAACTCTAGCAGTCTATATTTCCCAGCTAGCTTAAAACAAAGAAATTGGGATGAAAACTTTTTTTTTTAATTCAGCTGACATCTATTTATTTTACTACGACTTGGATGATTGTTTCTTTTTAAACTAGGGTTTTTTTCACATGTATTACTGAAGAGAATGATGACAACATCACCATGAAAAATAGGTTGAAATAATAATAGGGACAGTGTGTGAAAGGTTTCACTAAAGCAGGAACCACATTCGGGGTAAAGTTAAAACCCCAAGAAAGTGCAACTGAAATGAAATGCATAACTATACCTTAAAACATGTTTTGGTCTAGTTCAGTCTGTAGTGCCCCCTGGTGATAATATAAATAATTCTCAGCTACTGTTTCCCTAGAAGATAAAAGACATGCAAAAATTAAGCCATTTTCCATAACTAGAAGTAGGGGCTAAAATATACGTGTTTTAGTAATTTTAGACTTTGGTTTAGGCTTTATGTGTGGAGTAACATGTAAGTTGTGGACTTGTACCATAGCAGCTTTCTATGCATTAACTTCAGTGTTCAGAGGCCATTTGAGGTGAACTTAGTTTTTTCCTTTTTTTATCTGACACTTCAGTTGGAATTATCTCTGTTCATATTTGTAATTTGCTGCAATAACTGCTTCTAGAATTGGCTCTGGTTTTGCCTTAATTGGACTAGTATCCATTTGTTACTACTTAATTTCTCCCATGTCCAGTTTAATTTGTTTCAGTAAAACTATGTGAGGAAAACTACATGTTATTCATCCTTTTTTGTCTTTTTACATTTACAAGCCAGTATTTTTATGTTATTCTGTTATTGTACTACCTTTTTGTAGAAGGTTTTGTGTTTATGTCTGAAGATGAACAATGTTTGGATAGTGTGTGGGGTGAGAAATATGGGGGAAAATAATGGAAGAAAACAGCTTGTGGATGCACCTGCACTATCTCTGTACATTTCACAAGAAGATAGCAGAGCCTAATATTTTGAAGTTGACATCTTTGTGTACTTTTTGCAGGTGTATGATGATGGAAAATATGTATACGTAGTAACAGAACTTATGAAAGGAGGAGAACTGCTGGATAAAATTCTTAGGCAAAAATTTTTCTCAGAACGAGAAGCTAGTGCTGTTCTGTTCACAATAACAAAAACAGTTGAATATCTCCATGCACAAGGGGTAAGTTTTCATCTTGGGCAGAATGCGTATAGATGTTAATATTCTTCTCTTTCAGAAGTATAAACTCTTATCTTGACATGTTCTTCTGTGCAGTAATTAAGTAATTTTTGGTAAATAATTACATTGCAGCAGAAAAACATTCCTCATCAGCTGTGTAGATGTTCAGATAAAGGAGATGATGCAGCTGTTTCTCTTGTCCTGTATGCAGTCTGTCAGCAGTTCTGTGGAACATGCAGATAATGACTAATAGATAGGATAGGAGAGGAAACAAGCCAGGAAGAAGTGCTAGGACCACTGCTGTTGCTTAGCCATGGGATCTAATGTAATTCTAATCTCGTCATGTGATAGACCCTGAAAATTTATTTTCCACCTATCACACTTGTAATTTCTTCCACTTCTTGGTTTTGAAGAACACTGTTTACGAGTTAACTTCTGTGCCACAGGGTCAGGAAGTTGTAGTGGACTGTTAGGAGAAAGAAAATTAATGCTTCAGGAAATTAATTTGGAGACAGAGGAAGTAGTTCAAAGATAGACAAGGCAAATATGACAATTGCATGGCAAGAATGACAAGTCATATTGCATTTTTAAGTAAAGAAGAAAAGGGGGATAGAGAAAAAAACAAAGTAAGGGTGCAAGGAAAAAGTCAAGCTGCTAACATCTAATGTTATTATCCAGGGAAAGGTGCTTCAGAATGGATAGTAGTCAAATTATTTTAAGTAACAATTCAGCGTACACAGTTATTTCTGAGAGCTATTATTTCAGAAAATTTAGGGTCATAGTTTTCTGGTGTATCTTACTCTGTGATTCATCGCTTTCTTCAATCACTTGCTCACATGGGGGTTTTTATTTGAGCCCCTGTGCACGGGACTAGGATCCTTGGCCAGCAGTATCCATGGGAATTATGAATAAACCTCCATACCTTCTGTATTGAAATATAAATAAAAGACTAACAAAAATCATAACTTGTTCCCTTCTTACCACACGTAGCCAAAAAAGGCCCAATGTCCTTGCATCAAGTAAGGGGTTTTAGGGGCTTTTGTTTTTTTCTTTACTGTAGATCTTTGTAACTATTGGCATTTTAACTTGCATTACATCGTATGCTCTTTGGAACTTTTACTTTTGGCCGTTTTCAGATTGTCTTATGTTAAGTACACCTCTGCATGAAAGATGGCCACATATGTAAATAGTGAGCACTTCAGTAGTGTAATTTTTGTCTGGAAGAGTCACAGAATCACAGAAACACTTAGGCTGGAAAGGACCTTCAAGATCATCAA
>NW_010526492.1:0-4253 GCF_000687285.1 Phaethon lepturus
GGCGGAGCGGCCGCGCCGAGTCCTCCTTCCCCTTCCTCCTCCTCCTCCTGCCGCCGGCCTGCTTGCCAGCTCTGCAGTCCGCAGCTGCCGGCTTGCTGCCGAGCCAGGGACTGACATCGGCATGCAGCGAAAATAACAGCGCCTTTAACGACAGGGAAAATAGCAGGGTTTTCTTGTAGGCAGTATGCTGTAAAAACCTGATTTAACTGTGCTCTTTGGGACACGGGAGCTACGACGGTGTGTTAGTGGCAGGGGGAGGGGCAAATGTGCCACACATGATGATAAATTCATAGGGTGGGATTTTAACTGAGCTCATTACCTGTAGGCAGATGAAGGTGCCAAGGGGAAGTACACCTCAGCAGTGCTGAGAGTGTATTCCTTAATTCGTGGGGATAGGCAACTCCGTTAGCTACGTGACTTGTAACTGCTTTGAGTCACTTTGGGAGCTGTGTGTTTCTTTTGATTAAAGAACTAAGACTGAAATCCAGCTTGATGCAATGTCTGTGCCGTAAAGGCTAGTTATCTCTTGGACCTGGTGTATAGTCAGGTGTGCGGGTGGATTAAGTCATGGATTAAATAAATGGATTAAAAGTCTTAGTGAATAGCTTTAAAATTACTCTGACTTTGAGGAGGATTTTCAAAACGCTTTATTTTCCTGACGTTGGCCTAATCTGTATCTTTGCCAGAGTAGTTGTGGTACTAAGTACTCCTTTGTGTGATGCTACTAGGGACACACACGCACACACACTCGCAATTGTTTACCTCTCTCTTTTTGGAAATATCTGGGCAAACATCTCTTTTTCTATACAGTTTTCTGCTATTTAAGAATCTGAATTAACCAGATAAATTTCTTAAGGCCATTCTTCTTCAGGCAAGTTTTATTTCTGTCTGGAAGCAGTCTTAATGAGTAAACTGTGGTTGGGATGAGGGATATCCTGTCTTTTGTAACAGGAGGGTGTAGATAAATGGCAAGTAAGTGATGTAGGTGATCTGAGGAGCTCTGTCCTTATTGGTAACTTAATCCTTAATTTATTTTTTTTCTGTGGAGTTTTATGTGCATAACAAGAGACCTTGCAACTGATACCCAGCTTGGGCGGTGGGGTGGGGAGGTGGTTTGGTTACCTCAGTTCCCCTCGCCCCTCCCCAGTGCATTGTTTAACCCTGCTGGAGTTGCTCTGACCAGACCCGTTGTGCGCTGCTGGGAAAGCAGATGGCCTTCCTGAGTTTCCAAAAAATCAGGTCCCTGTAAGACCTGGGGAATAATTAACACTTAAGCTTCTCAGGAGGACAGGTGTCAGTGCTGCTTCTTGCAAAAATACACCAAGCCACAGGCCTTGCCTAAGAACTGATACAGCTTGTTCCTTGTTCCCAGTGGGGTGTTCCTCCATCCCACCAGGTTTGCATATCTGAGGAGAAAAGCTTTGCATCAAAGTGGCAGGGATGTTTCTGTTTAAGGACAGCTCATATAGATAGCTGATCATCGACATTTTAAAATCTTCCTTTGTTAATTCCCACGGCAG
This sequence comes from Phaethon lepturus, assembly GCF_000687285.1. NCBI lineage: Eukaryota > Metazoa > Chordata > Aves > Phaethontiformes > Phaethontidae > Phaethon > Phaethon lepturus. The sequence goes on from NW_010526492.1 coordinate 1,521, forward strand.
ATGCAGGGATTTTTCATGCTGCTTTGTAGGGGCTTTCTCTCAATATGGAGGCAAGAGACATCAGTGAGGGTGAGTGAGCCTCTTGCCCAAAATGGTGTTCACAGGCTGCTGCAGGTACATGTGCAGAAGCTCTTTTCTATCAAACCAAGTTTGTAAGTTGCCCCTAAACATACTTTCCTACTCACTTGTAAGGTACATAACAGAATGAGGGCTGGGGAAAGGAAAAAATTCTGAAGTACTTTCAAACCCTTCCGGATGTGTGTGTTTGTTTTTTTGTTTGTGGGTTTTTGTTTTCGGTTTGGGGTTTTTTTTTAAATCCTTTTGAAAAGGAGAAATTCCAAATTAAGCCAGCCTGTGGCAGTGTTTTTCAGCATTTCTTTTGCTTCAGCTGCATTTAAAGCCTAAGCCTCGGTGCTAATTGGAAAAGTTGGGAAGCTTGCTATGTGCTATATGCAATAGTTTCAGTATTTCATAATGTTTTAGCATTTTAACAGAGCTCTTTACTTATTACAACAAGTGTGTGATATAAATAATCATGACTCACAGTTGCAGAATTACTGTTTCATTGTCTATGAAGCTTATTTTGAAAGTGATGTGTTGCTATTGCCATTTTTCAAACAAATTTGATTTCTCCCCCCGTCCTCCTTTAGCATAACAATGTTTCTGTTATCTGAAAGATTCATTAAAACACATTTATGGCTGGTTCTTCTTTTTTCAATATATCTTTTAAGACATCCCCTTGTCTCCTGGCCTTTCTGAGCTACATCGTGCACCGTGGTATGATTCTCATCTGACTTCCTTCCCGAACAGAAGGCTTCCTCTTTTTTGAAATGGGAAGCCAACACACCAGAAATGAATAGATGCTGGAATTTATTTATTTTATCTTTTAAATTACATCTTTAAAAGGTTGGTGTTTTTTTTCCTCTTATGCATTTTTCCAGATTAGTAAGACTTTAAAAAGTAAGAATTGAAGCGAGCCCAGAACTTTGGTGCTCTCATGAGCTCTGAAATCTACCTCTTGGTGTAAAAGGAAAAGTTCAGGAAAAATGCTAAAACTCCCAAGCCCTTTTAGAGCACATTTCACCCGTGGGCAGCCTCCCTTTCTGCTGCCGGGCTGGTGGCAGTAGGTTCCAGCCTGCTTTGTCTATTAGCTCTTCAAGGGGATTATGGAAGTTGCCAGTAAATGGCTGATGTCTTTAGTGATTTGCGTAAGGCTGTCACAAAGTTGTTTCAAGCCGGGCCTGAAAGGCCATTTACTTTGCTGGAAGTGCCTGCCATCCGTATCTGTTCCTACACAAAGGAGCAAGGGTGGACACTGGAAAGAAAAGGAAGGGGAAGGCTACTTACGTAGCAGTCAGCCAACCTGCAAACGCCGCTGCCCTGTGTGGTCAGTAGGAGCGAATGCCGCCGATGGCGGGTGGGTGGAGGGGAGAGGGGGCTGGCAGGCAGGACCTCGAGCACCTTCTCTTGAGGCCTTTGGCTCAGGGCTGCAGGTTGTGCGGCACGTGCCCAGCGCGTTTGCTGTGGTTCGGCTGCAGCTGGTACTGAGTCGGTGACCTTGGCCAAGTGGCCAGAGTCTGGCCCCGTGCCTGCAGCCACATCCTCCATGGGAGCTCTGGTTCCCTTTGGTCCATCTGGAGCAGAGCTGTTCAAATCAACTTTTCATCTCTCAGTAGCTTAAAGCCTTACTGTAGCTTGAGGGAACTCTGCACATCCCACATCCTGCTGGGCTCAGGCCGTCATCTGTCCCGCTGTATCCTTGTGGCACTGCATAACGGTGATAATTATGATCGAGCAATGTCACCCCTCACCAAGGGCATCCAGTTTCCAGTGATGATAGTTCAGTCTGTCCAGACTACATCTTGGATTTGATCTAACTTGCTGCTTTCTTTGTTCCAGACCTACTTTCTTCCATTCTGCTTCCAAAGTCCTTTTTCCTCTGAAAACCTGCAGAAAATTACTAACACCAGGAAGCAGTATAACTAGTGAATCCTTAAATAGTCATGATACTTATAAAAGTACTGCCTTTCTATGATGTGCCACTGTATTTGTTGTGACTGACATGCAGTGTAGAGATCCTTGTCTGCCTTAAATCTGCGAACAAAGCCACTGGCTATGGTAGCGTGGCCTTCGGCAGGAAAAACAAGGTAAATTAGGTCATTGCAGCACTCCTTATTTCCATAGCCATGCTACCTCTGTTAGCGCGCTGGGCTTGCTGGCTGTAGCTTTGGTATTTCTGCAGAATGCTAGCCTGCAGCACAGCTGTACCCTCTTTTTAGACTGAGCAGCTCTAGTAAAGGGCTTTATGATGTATGGCAATATGCTACCCATGCTTAACAAATGATAGCAGAAATGAAATACCGGATGAGGAATGTTAAGCTGTATGGGGTGGATGCCAGTCCACAGTCTTGGCCTGGAAAGGCTTTCTCCTTAACGTACTTGAAGGAAGAGGAACAGGTGGTGGTCAAGAAGACGCTCTGGAGCAGACACTGTGGCAAGTCTAACTGTTGGAACGAAAGGGAAAATCTCCAGGAAGATTTACAACTGTTTGGGTCTATGTTTGGAGTGGCTGTGCAGGCAGGCTGCCACTTGCTTAAAAAAGAACCTAAAAAATCTGAGTCATAATTTTCCATCTCCTCTGCAAGTAGTTTTGATGCATCAAACCAATTGCACTTCTCTTTCTGTGCCTTAAACTAAAAAAAAAAAAAAAAGGGGGGGGGGGGAAAAGGAAAA
>NW_010526492.1:4284-27362 GCF_000687285.1 Phaethon lepturus
CAAAACACCCCATCCCAAATCCACCCTCTCGGATTTAATTATGTATCCTGCTGTGTTAACGGTCTTACTCCCTTTCTTTGTCCTCCTTCTACCTGCACCAGACTTCACAGGCCAGGCCACACACGCAGAAATGCCTAGCAGCTACAGAGTGTACTGGAAGTACTCTGCTTAGGTTTTGGACCAGTTCATACGGTATTGCTATTAACTCTGGAATTACGACAAAGCTGTGTTAGAGTCAAATTGGTATCATCTGGCCTAATCACTTCCTAATTTTGCAGAGCATTCCAGGGGTTTTATATCCCATAATTTTCTTTAAGTATATTATGAGCAGCAACATTTAAGGCAATGCCAAATTGTACAGTTTTCATTTTGGCAAGCAGTCCCTGCAAGTGTTTTTATATTGGTCCTGTGTACGTATTCGCTTCTCCCTCTATTTTACCCGTAATTTAGAGGTAAGTACTTACCGTTCCCTCACTGCTTCCCAGGATCCAGACAGTGATGGGGGGCTGTGAAGGTGCCTGTATGTTTTAAGCTGATCTAGTGCCTTTGCCCCAGTTTGGTCTGCGAGTGGTGGGGAGGGACCCTTTCTTCTGCATCCACTTGCACACTTTGGCGTTACGTTTCTTAAAGGAAGAAAAGCAGGTTTGAAATGTTGCCAGGTGGGGACAGAGGTGCAAAAGCTGTTTAACGTGGACAATTCACTTTGGTTTCTCAGCGCCGTGCTTTGCCCGGCTGTAGCTGGAGCAGCCCAGTGTGAGACAGGAAGGCATCGGGATGCTCTTGAAGCTCACAGGGCAAAGAGGGGCTGTGCAGCACAAACGGGAAACCCAGTCCCAGAAGAGGCTGTGCTGGGGATGTGAGCAGGATGTGGCAACCACATAGCGGTCGGGTGCGCTAGTCGCAGCCTTGCTGTGGGAGGCCGGATGGGCACGATGTCACCTCCTTGCAGCTCCTTATTTAAAGGACAAGCTTTCTTCTGAACTGGCAGAAGCCACACTGAAGCCTTAACTACCCCTTAGGTTGAGCTAGTGTGGATGGAGGGTGAAAAAGGAACTTGGAAATACTAAGATCAGAAGCTACGGCTTCGCTGGCTGATAAATACATATTATTTCGTGGGGCTTTTCCCCTGCTGCTGGGCAGAGATTACCCTCATGCACATCTGTGTGAGGAATATGGAGGTGAAAGGCTTGGTAAGTCGTCGCTAGCACTGCTGCTGCCCAAAATTCCAATGCACCATGTATATAATGGCTCACAAAAAAATCTCGCTGAGGAGGTACAGAGAGACGTGATGAGCACTGGAAATGTCATGTCTGTGGCACGCTGCCAGAAGCAGCCATTTTACCCACACGTGCACTTTCAGTTCATTACGTGCTCTGCTGTGGATGGTTTCCTTCCCTCACCTTCAAATAAAGTCTGTGTTGACTCTGGAAGGGCTGATATCTGGGAGACAGATCCCAAAGCACCACCCGGCGCTGGAAGAGAGTTTGCGTTTGGGCTTCAGCACAAAGCTTGTTGCACTTGGTGTGCACCTGTGCGAAGCTGAGGGTGATGAAAAGGTACTACCTGAGGGGATAGTGGAGTAATTTGCACATGGAGCTGCTCCTGCAGCCAGTTGGCCTTTGGAAGGCTTGTAGCATCGGTACCCAAAATAACAACAAAGCCAAATACTCTTTCAGGGAAAATTATAGACAAGTAGCTAGAAAGAAAAAAGTTTACTGTGAACTTTCAGGCTTTTTTTCATCATGCCTCTGGTACCTAGGTGCGCCTCAGCCTGGCAGATTTTGGACCTGATACCCTTTCCCACCCAGTTCCTCGTTTACTTTGTTGGTGCCTATTCTCTGTGCTTGAAATCCCAATTTGCCTCTATGGCTGTATGGATGGGGGATGGTTTCAGACGTCCATTTTCTTTAAAAAGAAAAAAAAAAAGAAAAAAGTGATCCTTGAAGTGTGACATAACTCTAAAGCATTTCTGCTGCGCAAAGGAATTTGTAATTTTACTGAGCTAGGGAATACCTTGTAGAAAGGTTTTTTTTGTGTGCTATATTGTAACTGTTCTCAGACTCAGATTTCACTCATCTTAAAAGATTGTTTCAAATTTAATCAACTAAAATTTATGTGTTTTCTTTCCTGATTACTTTAGTCGCCTTTCAGATTCTTTCCCAAATGCAAAACTACTGCAATCAGTATCTCTGATGATAATAACAGTAATAGTCTAAAATAATTCAAAAACCTCAACATGTGCAGTCCAGAACTGAACAAACTTTATTGAATTAGTTTGATGGTTGCCTATTCATGTTTTTTGCTGCCTGGATTGTAAGAGCTCAGTAGGTTTTGTTTTCACAAGCAGCAGGTGTCCTCCCGGACAATGCCAGAGAGATTAGTCGAATGGGGACCAGGGAGTGTTACGAGGTGGGCTCGGCTGGCCTGTCCTCCTTTCATCCCCTGCAGTGTCCCCCAGTTCTGCAGAGGGAAGGAAAAGAACAATATAATGGGCCCCTTCAGCTATTTACACACTTGTGCCATGGTGGTACAATGTTTTAAGTGTTCAACAGTGAGAGTAAAAAATAACTTGAGGGTAAAGTTAGAAATTGCAGAGGGTAAGGTTAGTGAAACAAAGCAAATGGGACTTTGGAATAAATCTCTATGTCGTAGTTCCAGGAATAGAGGGAAGCCTGAAAACAAATGTGCAAGAAAAACAGCTGAAAAATAGCATTGTTGTAATAAAAGTTGAATTTAGGGCTTCAAGCATTAGTCATTTAATCATCATGGCAATGGTAGTAGTACTGTTTGGGAAGAAAAGAGTGGAAGGAAAAAAGCTACATTTTGTTATGCTAAGGTTCGGTTCCTAAAAACCTTAAAATTGCTTTGTTTGGAAAAATTCCCTTCCCTGGGCCTACTCCCAAAAACCAGGGATACAAAACTGCAGTTCTTCTCTCTCTACTTCTAAGATGATGCTTTTCCATAGCCAGCATCCTTTCCCAAGAAATACTTGGTTGCAAGTTGACAGAGGCCATCATGCAGCCTTGCCCTCAAATTGTTGGCCGTGAGATTAAAAAGTCAATGAGAAATCGCTTTAGGATCTGCAAGGTTTAGGTGTAGAAAGTGAGACTGGAGACCATGAATGCAACCTATACCAAAAGGCTGCTAGTTCTGATTGGTAAACCCATGATCTGGGTTGATTTGCTAAGGATGGCAGTGTAGTGTTGTTAGAAACGTACAGCTGATGGCGTGGAAGTGGAAAGCCTCAACATCTAGCCACAAAAGAGGCAGGAAAAAAAATTCATGAAAAATAATAAGGAAAAGCAGTGCAGTGTAAACCAGAAATATCTTGCTCATGGCCAGACGAAGGCAGGACTTCTTGGTGCGTCTGGGACTCGTTTTCTGTGCGCTCCCGGGCTGTGGTGCAGGACAGCATTACTCCCTTTCCCCCTCACATAGCCGCAGCAAAACCTCTGCGGGGCGAGATGGGCTGGCTGCCTGGTAAACCATCTGTATCAGCCAGCATCTCAATCTTAAGAGCCGTGTTGGGTTTCTGCCCTGTTAAAAAACCTCAAGCCTCAGCCAAAAACACTCACCGTCAATTCTAAAATTAGTTGGAGAGGAAGCAGGGATATTAGTTCATCGTGTGCTTTCTGCCCTTCAGCATCACTTTCTTACCTGCTAGCCTGACCCATCCTGCAGTGCTGAGCACTCCAGTCTAATCTTTGGTCATCTCTTTTTCTGAGTTATTGGGGAGCTGTTGTAGCTGCACCTAAAACCATCTAACAACGTGTAAAGCAAGATGAGTTTTGCAGAGCTGGATCTTGTATCAAAACAGCAGGACTCTTTCTTCGCAGCGTCTCATTGCAGCACATGGCCTTGTGCTGTAGGAAAACCTAAGAGGGTTTGCAGTAGTTGTCTCTCACCTCACACCTGCTTTGCCATCACATTGGGGATCTGCTGAGTGACACAGCCAGAGCAGAAAGCAGAGGGGGTGGCAGATAGCACATGGAGTATAAAAACTAGACATGCAAGCAGCTGGAACAGGGGGCAGAGCTGGTGTAAGACAAATCATCCTCTGCAAAACAGCTACCAGGTCTCTTTGAACAGCCCAACCTGTGCTCGGATGATAAACCTGCTGCTAGGGAGGGTCACAGGCTCACCTTTGAATGCTCCAGGAGTCCTTTCCTTGGCTAACCACCTCGGGAATTAGTATGAAAGGAAGGCTGGTTTTGGCTTATGTATACAATGCAGTTGTAGCATGTGGATATTAACTTATGAGGGCTTTTGGTTTGCTGTGCTGCTAGAGCAGACGTCGTGCTTTCTGCCTCCCTGTGAAAAGGATGGATTTTTATCATGTGTTGATAATCTGTGTTTTGTCCATATAGATTTTACAGTCCAAGCAGCGTTCCATCTCTTCCCTTGACGTTTATTCTGCAAGCTGCAAATACACGTAATTGGGATTTTTTTTCTGTTCATCACGAGTTTTCCTGCGTGCAATTATATCTGATTGTTGTGATAGACTCCAGTGCTCAGGATGACATAATTCTCTCTTTTAGAGCTTGGCACTCCTGGGGAGGCTGGAGGCGTTGGCCCGTCACCCTCCCATCTTCCCTCAGCCCTGTGAGGGGTACTTAACTCTTTATCTTTATTTTCTGGTCGGTTACCTTTCTGTTGCAGTTCTCTGAAGTCCTTCTGATTTGTACGCATTTGCAGATCTGCACAGATATTCTCAGGGCGTGGAATATTTTTGTTAGACCTTCCTTTCACAGGATAAAAGACCTCAATTTTCTGCTGCAAACCCGCTTTTTGCCTTTTTTCCTGTGCTTTGTCCCATTGTATTGTGCTTACTATGGGCTTTAAATATTGCCCATTACTATGGTATATATATTTTAGTTTTTATATATATATGTGTGTGTATATAAAATTATGTGACCAGCATGGCCGTTATATGTCTTCTTCAGTTTTAGTAGTTTTATTTTTATAATGTGTACTTTTATTTGTGAAAGCTAAGCTGAAGAACCTCGCCTCGTACACTCATATTTAACTTGCCATCTATTGTAACATCTGTTATTTTCAACATTGCTGCTTTCCAGATCTCATTCTCCCACTGCATGGGGTTTTTTGGATCGTTTCCCTTCACTTGTCTTAGCCTGCTTTTTTCCAGAATGAATCTCATTTGATTATTTTCAGACTGCATTTCTTTTCTCTCTAAGTCCCTGTGCATGATTTCCTTGTCCCCGTTATTTTTGCAGCTCCTCCAAATAGGATATTTCCTGGAGATGTAAGTTAGCATGCTGTCTAGAGTCTCTTCTGGATCATTAAAGAAAATACAAAGTGAAATAGGACCTAATACAGATCTTTGCAATATTGCACCTTTTTCCAGTGTTATCCTTTGCTTTTATCATGATTTATTTGCAGCCAGTTTTCAAATCGAGCCACAGCATTCATCTCAAAGTGCAAATCACTATCAAATGTTTACTAAAAATCAAACACATTGCATCTGCTCCTTTCCCTTCGACTCCTAGTGCTGTAAAGCTAGCCAGAAAAGGGGCCAATTTCTAGCCAGTTCTGCTCTTCTGAATAGAAATCACAGTTTCATTGTCCTCAGGCTTGTAGCCTGGTTTACTTTATAGGAAGCCTCATGAATTAAAACAGCTGTGCGGCCCATTCTGCGATTCAGTTTTGTGGAGGAACAGGGCTGGGGAGGAAACCAGTGGAGTTCATGCATGTGAGGGAGAGGAAGGTGGGCTGGGGGGAGAAGGGGAGTCACTTTTGTCTGCCTGCGTAAGATACGTAACTAAGTGATGGCAATTAGCTGTATTTCTGAAGAACTGGTCAAACCCCTGAATGTTCCTGTGTTTCTAGACCATGGCTTCCTATATAGCTAAGTGCTTCGCTCGCGCTGTCCTGCTTTGCTCTCAGTGGCCTGCAGTGCCATCAGTATTTGAAGCCATGGCCAAACTGAAGGCACGAGATGGCATCAGCAGCCACTGCCTAGCAGGGCACCTTGCAAAATTCCTCAGCTTCAGCTATTGGCCACCTATCCGTGCCACAGAAAAACTGTAGCCCTTCAGGGATGTGGTAAAAGGACCTTTCTCACTCTTAAGTAAAACAGGTGAATGGCTGTTTGGGGTAAGAAACAAAGGAATTGAGGCAAATGTGAGGAGATGGCAGGGGCTGTAGGATAGAAAGTGAGAGCACGCTTAGCCAAGAACTCTTGATGGGGAATGTGAGTTATGGTCCCTGGAGATCGTGCAAGAGGCATCCCATTCATGGCTTTTTGCTTTGACCTGGCCATAATAAAACCTTGAAAGTTTCTGTTGACAGTAATGCCTGCGCTGGGCTGGTTAGAGCAATATTTTATACCAGTGATTTAAAAGGATTGTTAGTACCCCTTTTCAGCTGGGGCAAGCGGCTGGGAGCAGTCAGAAATAAATTTAATCTATTTTTCTAAAGAGGCTCTGCCTGTATTATTGGGTCACGTACTGTCTCCTCTTGCTCTTGCCTGCGTTCCCTCTTCCCCCCGGGCTTTTGCTACCTGCTCTCAGCCCAGCCTGGACCACCAGCCATGACGGGGAGGATGGCACGTGGCAGTGTTTCAGCCTGGGTGTCAATATCTGGAGTGTCGGGTCCCTGATGGAGTGCAGGATGGGGCTGGGGAAAGCTTAGGCTGTTCTGTGCTTTGTACTGGTGAAAAAGTATTAGTTGCCCTGCAGGTGAAAAGCGTGTCTGTCCAAATCTTGGGGAGGGGGGCTAGGGGTGTGGGTTTGGTTTTTGGTTTTTGTTCTTGTTTTTTTTTTTTTCTGCAAGTTGAGTTTGAGTAATTAACACAAATACTGCTATTAAGACTCCTGATCTAAGCGTTTAAAATTATTCCGAGTATGCTCAATACTGCTCGTGTGAGACATCAGAGGAATTGAATCTAGCAAGACACTACAAAGAGATGTTAGAAGCTATGATTCGTAATAGCCTTACAAATTTTCATATATTGTACTGACTGCGTATGCCTTCAGCATTGTGGCAACTGCAGAGCTAGATAGACCTCAGAAGTGCCTTCATCTTTTTCCTACTTCATGCTACATTTTCCACCTGGAGTGACCAAGTCAGAGAGCATTGAGGAGTATCTGAGGTAGGCAGAGCAATCTGGGAGTCACAGGTGCCTGCCCATCATCACGGCTGCACGGGCAGACCAGAGAGCAGCCGGAGCCTCCCATTTCCGCAGGCCTCGAGAGCGGGGCTGGCGGTGGTCCCCCACCTCCCTCCTCTGCCAGTACGTTGGTTCAGTCTCTGCTGAGTATGGCTAGGACTGAATGAGTTGTTTTTGCTTTGCTTTGTTATTGACTATGATGATCAAAGGAGCCACTCCTTCTGATCGTAAAGAGAAGCCTTAAATTCTTATTTAAGAGCACAAATATTTTGGGCTTTGACATACGTGCTTTGAAAATAACACAGATGTGCAGTGTCAGATTTCACCGCTGCATGCAGTGTCTTTGTTTCAAACTGTAAATTTGGCTAGTAGTGCTGGGCATGTGCTTTCCCAAAGCCTTGCCCCCTGCAACACAGGAAAACCAAGTTTCTGGGTTGTGGGGTTTTTTCCCCCCCTGAATTTACCCCCTTAGAGAGTTTGAAAGGAAAATGATCTTAAAGTGAGCACTCAGCTCTGCAAGGCTGCAAATATATGGATTATTTTAACCTAATTACCTTGAATTAAACAAAAGCTTAAGAATTTTTTTGCTTGAATTGAAGGTGAGGCTAAGTTGACTTTATTTGCAGTGAAACTCCAGCTGAAGACATGCTTCTTCCACTGTGCCATGCAGAGTAATGCCCATGGCACTGCGCTGCATTAATGAACAGCACTTGATTTTCTGAAGCGCCGTCTTTTATGACTTGATGCGAGAGGATACGCAGCTCTAGAGCAGTTCACTCCTTTCCCATTCTCACTCCTCCTACGGAAGCGGTGATCACTTTGGACTCGTGACATTTTAGATGGAGCATGGTCTCCTTACGCTTGCCTGACAGTGGCTCATTAACTCTATGTTAATTGAAACTAAAAGTTTGTCAGATGATTCAGTTCAGTTACTTGTTAAATGGATTCAGTGCAGTAAGCATTATTGCTGTGATGAAAATCTATGTGGAAGTGTTTTGTGAACTGATTTGGAGGGATTCAACGGCTTCAGCAGCTGCTCAGAGAGCAGACAGAGGTAGCCGTGCTCCCAGCAAAAGAATCGAAAGTCATCTTTGAATTCTATAATCTAAACGGCTGAAAATGTTGAATTCCTTATCTCTCAGTGGATCGAGCAGTCATAAAATTTTCTTAAAGTTTGACTCAAATGTAAATGTATGTTAAAAAAAAAAGTATCTGCTTTAAAGTAATAGACATAAAATTCAAAATTTCTATCCTCCATAACTCATCTTTTGTAGTTGGCCACTGCAAAAGTCCCTCTTAAGTGAGCAATTTATTCTGTATGCTGTACCTGCTTGTATGCTTGGTTTCCATGTGGAGCCAATTTTTATTGCTGAGTTATAAACCCTTTGAAAATAGGGGCTTGTAATGGAAGCGCTGACAGACCTTTAACTAGGTCAGTCTTATCTGGCTCCATTATCTTTGCTTTTCTTAAAGGGTTAAATGGTTCCATATTTGCTTATTTTTCTCGCAGTCCCAAAATTTTAACATGGGTGTATTATTGAATCGTTCTTTCTTCAAAATGTTATGAACATGCAGCATTAGAGAGTTTATCCAGACTTCACAGTCATCTTTAAAAGTAAATTGAACTGTTATCCTATTTCAAGATTTTCTTGCTTATACAGTACATTTAGTCTGTAGCATGTCATTACGATACTAATACCAAAGTTTGCTTTTTCTCCTGCTATCTTACTCTAATCTTGAATTCTGCTCTGTCTTTTGGGCTCCTTTCTGCATAAAATGACAATGATGTCTTTTTGTTTGTCCCATTCAGATGAAAAGCCATACCACTGCAACTTTTCTAAAGAGGAAACCCCAATGGTAACATCTCAGTTGGATGAACTCCCGACGCTGGGAAGCCGCAATGCCAGAGAAAATGAGGCCAGGGAATCTAAATCAGAGATTCCTGCCCTAGTGTCAGCATTGGAGAGTGTCATCAAGGAACCCTTTTTGAAATACCAAGATCTAAAAGGTTCGGCAGATGTAAAGATGCCAGCATTTCACCACAGCCAAGGACTTCCTTGCTCCAGTCGCGTTGCTAGCTTTGCTTCCTGTGTGGGCCAGACACCTGCAAACATGGTCATGGACTTGAAAATGTCACTTGAAGTGCAGACTAGTCGTGCTAGAGAAAATTTGCTAGACTTACACAGGGAGCATCCTCTGATAGAAAAAGGTGCTGAAGATCAAGAGGTAGCTCCACTCGATTTGAGTGAAAAATCAACAAGGGATAATTCATGCAATAAAAATCTGAATACATCCTTGCAGGCTGCTTTAATTGTCTACCCATGTCCTTTCTGCAGTCACAAGACTTACTACCCTGAAGTCCTGTGGATGCACAAAAGAATTTTGCACAAAATCAGCTGTAATTCGATGGTCCCCCCTTGGGTTCAACAGAATGGATTCAAGAGTATTAAAAACAACCTGGTCTTTCTGGCAAGGAGTGGGCGTACCGGCCCCCCTCCTGTTCTCGGAGGTAAGGAATGCCAGCCTTTGCCCGTTGCCAGATTTACACGCACTCAAGTGCCAAGTGCATTTCCAGGGTCCAAAAGCAGCTCTCTTTCTGCTGGGATGACTGCAAAGTCTGGGAGTACTCATCAGTCAAAAGACGGTCATGCCTTCGGCCACTGTGGTCCACGATTATCAGGTCTGGATGGGTATAGACAGCCCAAGTTAAACCATTCCCAGGAGCAATACAGCATAGCAGCACAACAAAAAGGTAAACATGAAGCGAATTCCAAACTTATGCAAATGGGAGCCTATAGCAGAAGTGCAACACCTACTCAGGCAGTCGTATCCAGGCCTAGCACACAGCCCACCAACAGTAAGCAAGTAGAAAAGTACATGGTTCCCCAAGGAAGTACTAGTTTTGCCCCTCCAGGTAAGAACTGTGCATCCGACTCCATGAAAGCCAAATTCAACCCACTGTCACAGTATCATCCTCTGTGTAAAAGCGAGCAGTACGCTAAATACGAAGAGCCATTGGTGCCTCAGAGAGAGTCTCACGTGAAGGCTGGGAATGAGATGAGGACATTGGCAAACTGCGCAGCAGTAGCGCGAGCGAGTCCACTGCTGCAGCCCCAGCCTAGCACCGCGGGAGTTCCTCCAGCTTTACACTCCAGCAAACAGGATCCGGGGTCAGACGGACATGAGAAACGTTTGGACATTTTAAATATCTTTAAAACATACATTCCAAAGGACCTTGCTTCGTTGTACCAAACCTGCGGTGCCAACAGCCCTGTCCTGGATCACGCAGGTAAGATTTTCACAAGCCCTTCCATAGCTGAGGACATGACTTGCTTGTTCCTGCTTCAGTCAGAGCCATGACATGCTGTTTCACAGTTTTTTCCTTCTCTCCCTTTAACGGTTGGGCTTACAAGTTCATTGTTTTTATCATTTCTGGATGGGCCTGAATAGGTTTGTTTATGGATCTCCAACATTGCAGCATCCCCCTTGTGCACTGTGTGACATTTCTGTCACAGGTTAAATGTATCTGGTTCCACCTGGAGTATTACTGTTCCTTTGTCCCCTCGCTTCAAGCAGGCTAAAGTTACATAGATGTGCTGTCAACGCGAAGATCCCTCTGATACGCTGGTGCTGGCACGTGTCATAATCTTTTTGCTTCAGGCAAAATAAACATCCTCTGGGGCTTATCTGTGATGTTATTTTGGAGGTTTTGTTCAATTTCGTCTGCAAACAAGCCTTCCAATAACAGAGATAATTACTTATCATTGTCCTTTGTCTTTCTTGACAAAAGTCTTAAGATCTTCCTTGTCCATACCAAAGACTGCTATCATATTTTTCAAAATACTCTTTTGATCTGTTTCTATGTTTGTAATTAAAAAGAGGTAGGGCAGAATCTGTGCTTGCTAATTCACGTAAGCAAGGAAAGGTAGTTGTGCAAATAGCCAGTTTAAAAGTTCAGGGACTAAAAAATTATCAGAGCTCTCCTTCTGTCTCTTGCCAGTCAACTGCCACGTAAAAAGAAGAGGGATACGCCACAAAAAAAAACCCCTTTGTATTTGCATTTGAAACCATGCTCTTTTGACTATCTGCCAGAATTAGTTTGTCTCGGTGGAAATTGAAAATCACACTGATTTATTATTCGAGATGGGGGGCGGCGTGTAGGGGAGTAGAATGGGAGCCATAGTCCCAGCTCTCACCATTTGTAAACCATCCTGGTTTTTGTATGCTTTTTCTCTTAATAAAAGTTGTGCAAGAACTGAATTCCACGTGGAAAGAGCAAATGTTCCAGACCAGTGTTCTAGCATCCTCACTTGACATATTGCTCTCTGTTTTGTCAAAGGTGTGTGTTAAATGGAGCTTGTGACCCCATTTTGCAAGTGGGATGAAACCCAGGACATTTGGAAGCTGATAGTCTAAGGACTGCTATGGTCTAGTGCTGGGAAGGTGTGTGTAAGTTGACTGCTCTGGCAGCTGTGAGGCAAGGAAGGAGCCATAGTATTTGGTCAGGTCTTGGTGGAAGGCCTTTTGGGGAATACAGAAAGGCAAAATCTCTGGAATAGTCCACAAGGTGCACCTTTCAACCACTCCATTATCAGTTTTGCTTGATCATTTAAAAAGTAATGCTGCGTAGGAGCTGACTGTTATTTTTTACTATTGAGTAGATCGTTTCGCAGGTGGTTAGAGACTGCGTGATGATTGCAACTAACATCAGGCTCCTGGGTTTTGTTAAGGAAGCAGAGGAGATGCTGGGTTTCTAAAAATGCAGGGGCAGTGTTCCTGTTTTTGTCCAACCAACTTTGCTTTTGCCATCCCAATGCCTAGGGATGTTGTCTAAAAATTGTCCCTGCCCGCTTCCTTCTCTAAAGTTAATTGTTCCACTATCAACTTGGGATATTTTCACATGAGTGTCCTCCTTGATGTTATTTAATACTAAATTTTGTCAGCCTGCTCAGAGGAATCTTATCGATCCAGTGACCTCCCAGCCATCTTAAGAGGAATGGAGAGAAACAGTGAAAGCCAGGAACTAGAGAAGCTGACTTAGTGAATGCAGGCACCTGAAAAAACATGAGGACCGTTTGAGGCAAAGTAAAGTAGAGGCAGGGTTTCCAGTGAGGTCTCTACCTGCTTTTTAAAAGAGGGATTTTACTGCCAAAATGTTTTTGCTGGGCAGTGATTCCAGACATACTTCAAGAGGGAGTTACTTGGTGCCCATCTCTGCTTTGAAATCCCTTCTTTCGTTCCAAGTGTTTTACAGCGATCAAGTTTTCAGAATTTGAAGCTTTGGTTTTTTATGTAGCTTGTCTTTATTTTATATACAACTTCTAGGTTGTTGATGGATCTCCAAACCAATTGGCATGATGACTGGTTTTCATAGCACTAAAATAAAAAGCTGCTGCAGGCAAAAGGAACAAGATCCTACCAACTGTGAATAGAGGAGGGTAAATGAACCTTGTCTGAAATAATACACGGCCCTATTCTGTGCCCTCTGAGTCAGTATGCATCACACAATTAAATCTTAATACAGCAATGTGAATATGGCAATCATGACATAAACAACAACCAAAAATCCCACTTAGGTATACTGTTTGTCATGGTTTTTTTTGCCCATTTGAATGTTCCTAATAGGCTTTACTTGGATGTTTGGTATACTACCTCATCTTGGATCATAGTAGAATATTTTATTGTGTGATACGGCAATATTCAGCTTCCTTTAGAGTGATTTGATTTATTTTTGGGATCCTTTCTTTTTACATTTGTGTCTATTCCAGTGTATCCTTGGAAGAGAGAGTTGTTGTATGTACTGTTGTGATACAGCCACAAACACAAATCTTGCTGTGCTCAGGCTAGGTTTGTTTCATGCTGCCCAATCTTCCCAAACCCTTGTAGAGAGAATCTTATTGTTAGATTTAATAGTGGGTATTTATTTTATTCATGATACTTACATGAATCACCACATTAGGAAAGGTTGGGTTATGGCAGCAGATGCACTCGCTCCCTGGGGCTCCTTTGAGACCAGCTTTGAGCATCGGTTTCCTATTCAGATAGTCACGTTTATTTACCTTAATTTGCAAACACCTGTAATCATCCACCCTCTTTTGTTCACATATAGGATAACCTGAGTGATGACTCCTAAGGGTATTGTGTTGCAGCGGTGATGCCCATAGCTCAAAGCTCTGAACTATCAAAAGCCTTATGGTCCTCCTTAGGAAGTGCAACAGTGGCAAATATACCTGGAAGCAATCCATTTTTTCCACCTGTTCTTTAAATAACTATGATAAAGTGAGTGCCAGGGAGGACTTAGATGACTAAGTCCTAACCTGCTCACCTTCGGCGTTTGTACAGGGCATGTTGGCTTTACAACAGCATTCTCAACCTGCCTCATGCGACTCAGGCGAGAGCAGTGTTTCCATGAAGGCTGTCGGATCAGGCCCATAATGGCTGCTGAGACAAGCGTATTTGCTTTTCACAGAGAGAGCCTTGGGGTATAGAGAGATTCAGTGTCTTTCCAGAGGTGGCAGAAAACCACCTGAGGAACCCAGGTCTCCCAGGCTCCAGGGGAGCTGCTCTGCCGGTAGCCTGTCTGGTGGCCATCACAGTGGTCCGGTAGAGGCCACGTCTGGGCGCCCAACATGCTTTGCTCAGCTTTGCTTTCAAGCTTGCAGCTGTAGTTCTAGCCAGTCAGGGGAAAATGCTCGTAACAGACAAGAAAATCTGCTTTAATCTTGACTGCATTGCAAGGCAAACCTGCTCTCGTTGCAGTATGGTGAAGCTCTCATTGAAACTTTTGTGATTTTGGGGCGGGGTTTTGTGTGTGTGTGTTGGGGGAGCGGTATATGTGAACTGGATTTGGCCCTGAATTCACGATCTTGTATTTGACTGCCAGGAACTTAATTGCTGGGAGTGAGCGTGTTCAGCTACATTATACAGACTGTGCTGCCATCTGCAGGAGGTGCTGTTATAAAAAGAGAGAACAATTTGTGAGTGGGTTTTGGTGGTGGGTTTTTTTTTTTGCAGTCAGACATTTCTTTTTCAATATATGCTGTGGTAAAAACCATCGCAGGACACTTGATGCCACACCAGCAGAGTAAATGGCAGCCCATCTTCTTTTCCGTTCATTTTCAGGTACAGCATCTGTATTTCAGATGAGCCCTCTGGCATGCTGCAGTTCATTTTTCAATTGTGTGTGTGTGGGGGGGGTGTTGCCACTTTTTTGTTCA
Organism: Phaethon lepturus; assembly: GCF_000687285.1. Lineage (NCBI taxonomy): Eukaryota > Metazoa > Chordata > Aves > Phaethontiformes > Phaethontidae > Phaethon > Phaethon lepturus. The sequence continues at coordinate 18,631 of NW_010526492.1, forward strand.
TAATTTTATTCTTTTAAAATATTGTAAGAGGGGGGAAAAAATGAAAGAAAAGCTGAAACTTCACTTCCACTAACAACCCCCTGAGAATTTCCTTAAAAGCCCAAGTATTCTGGTGGCAAATGGAAACATCAACTCTTCCCTTCTGAGGAGGGCGTTTTACCAAAATAGAAAAGATGATGTTCAAACATTATTTTCTTTTTTTGAATAACAAAAAAGCCCAATAAAAGTCAAATGTGTCTTTTTTGATCAGCAGCAAAAAGACAAAGACCAGCCCTTTAAGTCAGATGCTGTAAACTGACCTTTGGAGAAAAAGGAGAGGTTTGAGTGGTTTTCCACAAATGCTAATGGCCTAGAAAACATGTTTACGCAGGGCTGGGGGGAGGCTGCTGCACTGCTACCAGCTCAAAATGTCCGGAATGACACTTTCATTCACAGATGTCTTTCGTCTGTGCCTCAGAGGTCCAGGGTCAAAGCAGCACCGGCAGGCAGGTAGGCAGGGGCGAAAGGTTTGATCCGTCTGTGATGGCTCCACTCGCTCTGCATTTGTCTCTGAGGTATTGCTGCCCGGGGGGGACAGTCGGGCTCTGGTCCTACTCACTTCCTATTATCCATGTGACTTGTCTCCGCCACGCTGGAGTCACTTTGATTTGCCTGATGTACTGCTTGACAAAGCTGGGTGATGGCTGAGAAGTGGATCCAGCTGCTCTGAAAAGCGCACACCTGACATGCCAGTCCTGGTGCGGGCACATCATGGGGAGCATTTTTTAATTCAATGTAATTTATGCATTCTTGCAGTCCTGTGTGTGCCTGGCCTGTCAGCCAGTGCCTAGATGAAGGCTGACAGTTGTCATCCAGGGCCTGAAGGTAGCCTCACATAATGACACATTAGACATACTAATGATGTTTTCTTCTGGCATAATGTTTTCTTCTCAACTTTCCTCTCTCCTCTTCCCCCCTCCTCCCTCCCTTCCTCTCTCCCTCCTGACTACAGGGATGCTCAGGACACAAACACGCCAAGGAGACTGCGTCTGCAGAGAATGTGGAAAATGCTTTACCCAACCCAGTCACCTCAGGACTCATCAGAGGTCCCACGCAGGTACCTTTTCGTGCTTGCTCTTGCTTTCTCCCTTTCCTGCTTGCCTGCTTTCAGATCCAGCTAACAAAACACCAGGAATTAAGTTTCACGTACCATGTTAACCTAAGTCATTCTAGTACTTAAATCTAATAGACAGGATTTTTAATTTTTACGACTGTTGCTCTTGTTCGCTGGATATTGCCTACCTGATCCCTGCCCAAACTCCATAAAATTGCAATGCATTTAAGATAAGTCTGTTTGCAAATCTTTTATTTTAATTAGAGAGTAGGGTACTCAGAAATGAATATGCTAATGAATTCTGTTGCCATCAGCACAAATTGAAATCAAAGTACCCCTTTCAGCACAACATAAGGCTTTGTTTTGCCTCATCGTTGCTGTTGACAGGAACATTTTTGCAGGAAACAAGATTTTTCTGCAGACCGGTCAGGCCTAAAACGGGAAATCCCTACCAGCCATTTTTAACCTGGTGCAGTCTGTGGTTGGGGCTGTAAGAGGCTAAAGCCACCGGTGTCGAGAGACCTCCTGAGCATTGCATGAGACAGTGAGACTAGCGGGTTCCTCCTGAAAAGTGTGAATGATGCATACATAAGCCAGTCTGATGCAAAATGACAGAGGCCAAATGGTAAGTAATGCAAGAAGAGGGTCCCTTTACACATACACTGATAATTAATGTTGTCAGTGATTGCTTTCTTCAGCGCCGAAGTCTGAATTAAAAAGGGCAGTGGCCCTAGGCTGCCATTAGCACACTCTCTTACAGTAAGTGTTACGGTAAATTGGTATTTTCCGGCCACAGGCTAGTAGCTGGTGTCTTTTTTTGAACGTGGTTAATCTGTAATGGTCTCAAATAATGTAGACACACTAACGAAGCTTGAATGTTCATCTGTTAACAAGCCCCCTTATTCCCACAGTGATATTTGAGTCTAATGGACTCCGAGGTACTGAAGTTCACACCACCTCCGCAGATGCCCCAAAACAAGTATGTTTTACAATTAATTGGATGTTTGGTTTTTAATGTGGTAGCTGGGAAAAAGTTGCACAGTGATACTCATCACTAAAGCGCTGACTGTTTTATAACATGTATAAATAATAACGGTGTTGCTTGACTTTTAGCTCTTAAATTTTTTAAGTGTTTTATCGAAGTCTGTTATATAGAGAGTCAGTTAATTGTAGAGCGGGTAGTTAGTGATTAAATAAACATGTTACCAACTTACTGGGGAGTGGGTGGGATAGGTAACTCTGTAATGCGCAGTGATATGTAATAGTGAGATAGTACATAAAGAATTCCTAGCAATAATTTGCTCTTACAGCTAACATGTTTTCTGGTGCAACAATACAACTAATGCTTAGCCTGTATTTTTATAAAGGGCATTCATACCCCGATATCCAGTATCTGGCCTTTGAAAGGCTCTCATCCTCCAGTTCCTGTGGACTCTGTGTGGTGGTATGCTTTCCTGTTTCTAGCATACAGAGTTTCCTGTCTTAACAAACACTTCTCAGCACTCTGAATTATACATGACAAAGCTGTTACATAGAAAACCATTACACTGTATTTGTTTCATGTGTCTTACGTCTTTGGAGACTAGTGTCGTAACCTGGACCTTCCCACTCCATCTTCCAGCCTGGCAGGTGGGTTTCAGGGCACACCTTCTCATGGGCAGTTTCCTTTCATTGTGAAACGGCCTCCAACATTACTCACTTTTTCTTTCATCCATGTTTTTAGCTTAGTTTTGACTACAGCACTTTTCCTGTCCACCTGTCTCTCACTAAATGATTGCAGATGGTTTTGGCTATGCTTAGAGAATGCATCTCTGTGGCGGTCGTGCTTTTGTGAAGTTTAGGAGTTGGTTTCTACTTGCTCAGTAAACATCCTCACCAGGCACCACCACATCGCATAGTTCACATGCTGCACCCTTCATTGAGACTTTTAGCACCTTCTCTGTTGCACTTGCATCTTTCTGGCCCAAAGGCTACGTGGGGAACCCAGCTGCTACCACAGGAGGATCTGAGTTGCCATCAGGCCACAGGAGTGGCCAGCAACTCTCATAAAGATGGCATAGCACTCAGTAGTTGTTGTGGAACAACAGCAGCAAGGTTATGCTAAGTTGGAGAACTATACTCTTCAAAGAGCAGACTCTTTGATTCTCATTGGTTTAGTAATGTAGATTTAGTAAACCTAAGCATCTTTAAAATGCTCCTTAATCTTTTAATGCTCATGGTTTTATTCTGAAGGCATCTGGTCTTTTTTCCTCTAAAAGACAACGTAATATCACGTTTCCAAAAAATGCTGAAATGGCTGTATCTATCCAAAAAGAGATGGGGCAGCTCAGTCCACATCTGGGCTCTTTTTGTAATTCGGATTATATTATTGCACAATAAATTTACTCATAATCTTGCCTTTGTAAACTACTGCCATGCCAGAATTTATTGACTAACTTCTTCCATGCAAATGTAGTTCGCTCTTGCAGTTTCAGTCTGTGTCAATTTGTCTTTAAAGTATTTGATTAAATTACAGCATCTCTCAGTACAGCAGAATACTGGGTAAGAGTTAAGCTTTGTGAATCGCTTCGTCTCTTGCCAGTCAGTATTTCTTCCACAGAAACTGCGGTATGATCACTTCGTCAGGAGATAGTTCCCTTTCTTTTGTCTTGTTTGCTCCTCGGTATCAGCCTTTGTCTCCGTTTGTCAGCGTCTGTGTCGGTTAGGGTTACTCAGTTGTCTGCCGTTTTGCCTGTTCTCACGGGGAGCAGGCTTTGTGCTCCCCCAGAAGACTCCACCTGCACATTCCCTGGGCGTTAGGGAGGGAATACGCTCATTGCTACCTGCAGCTGTAGGGGCCTTTAGAAGCACAGAAACGAGCTCGCACTGAGAACGATGCCTGCAGCATTCTGGTAACATTACAATTTCCCACTTTAAACATTGTCATTCTGTGTCTTCATTTCATTTCTTAATTGGGGGCAGATATGAGAGTTTGCGGTGTAAAGTCAGTTCAAGTTACAGAAGTGCCATGCACATGCTCTGAGCAAGAAACAATAGTTACCATGTACAGTAGCTTGAGAATGAAAGGGGTTTTTTTTTAATGTTAAGTGGAAATGATTCACTTTACATAATGTTTCCTCCTTACAGGTAAAATATCTTCCCCTGAGTAGTCTGCTAAAGAGTAAAAATATTAACATTAGTATTTCACAGTTCCTCCATTCCCTTCAGTAGTCAACCAGAAGATCATCTCTAAAGGTTTCCTATGTGAAAGAATGTTATGTAGGGCTTTTAAAGTCCTTTTAAAGCATAGTAGCTTACAACAGTGTGACATTATATGGCAGTTTTCTCACAGAATAATTTTAATTCCACACGTTAAAAATAGGGTCTATAGCCAGGCTTTTTAAAAAATGAGCCAGCTAAATCTATATTTAGGTGTCTAAATAAGAAACTAGCTGGTTAATGAACCACCAACTAGAGATGCAGGTGTTCAGCATCACTGAAAAGTAGGCCACCTATAGGGGTGTGTAAAGAAGACCATATACACCCAAGTTTTGATAATATTAGCAGTGGGCTGCGTTTAATGCTTTGTCATCAGCACCAATGAAATAAAAACAAAATACAGGAAAAGATGTTCTTCTCCTTCGTAACATTATTTTCTGTGGTTTTGTACTTCTACCTGAATGCTTAAAAAAACAAAACAAAAAACAAAACAAAACAAAAAACAAAAACAAAAAAAAACAACAAAACAACAAAAAAAACCCCCACCATTTTTACATCAAACGAAATTCCCATGAACTCTGGAATATTTCCTACTCCTCTTTGTCTAAAGGAAAAAAAATGCTCATTACGTACCCCAAGTCAGTACAATCTGTGCAAAGTCATGTAGATTCTCTTGAAACGCTGCCATATTAAACATACTGAATATTCTGAATATTTTTGTAAATGCTAAATATCCCAATATATCCGTAATTAAGCTTGCTTATCCACAATGAATATGTATCTTAATTTGGAATACACTAAGCAGCATCCAAAGACCTGATTTAGTAGGCATGAATTCGGGGAGCACACTCCGATTGCTTATATATGGCAAGACAGAAGCTGGCTCCCTTTCGGAAGGTTCCCTGCGACCACATGAATCACGGAAGCCGCTGCAGCTCCCAGAGCAAAGCTGTCCTAAAGCAGGGGGTCATTTCAGAGTCGGTGCCTGATGCTGCGACATTGCAGCCAGAAGCACGATTCCCAAGTGCCTTCAGTGGCACAGGAGTCAGTCTCTAGCTTGCTTTTGCAAAGGCTGACAGCAGTGGTAGCAATTTCTAACACGTATGCCTTGCGTTTTAACTTCTTCTGTTGCATTTTTAAAAACATATAAAAACTTGGCCTGCTTTAGGAATATAGTTTATCCTCTATCAGCGCTGTGTCATATAATATGCTCTAAAAATTTTAAGGGACAAGTAATTGGGTGTTCAAGAGGCATGATTTACTGGTTAGCAATGAGGAAGAGTTCTGTCTAATTGAGACTATATATATGCAAAGCGTATTTGCGGTGCTGGAGCCAGAGACACCGAGTTCTCTGCCTTTTGTATGAGTGGAATGAGCAAAACCCCCGAAACTCCAGCCTTTCACTTCTCTGGAGAAACAGCCTTTTGCTGACGGAAAATGAACTAAAAGCTAAAGCCCAGAACAAAAAAAAAGAACTGTTGGTATCATGGGTATCTCTGGCTGAAGCTTTCCACATGCCGGAAGGCAGTGAGGGTCCTTTTCTGTGAAAGAGCCATGGACACCACAGTTCTTGGACCTTGTCACTGAAAAAAGAGGTGCGTAGTAGGCCCTGTGTGACAGGGGTGAATTACCGTCATTAAGGAGTTCATAAGCCTCAATTTTCTCCACTATAACTATTTAAAAATATTTCTTGAAGTGCTCAATACTTGAGATAGAATAAATGTGAATAGTCAGAATTTGGCAGATACACAGGCTGGAATGAACCATCAGGAAAACAATGTATATATGGCAGTGGGGCTTGGGGGAATGGCTGGGGGCATCTTGTCACCTCTAGCATTTTTACAGACCAGCATGAATACATGTCCTAAAGGACATGCCCTGCTTGTCCTAAAGCAACTTCAGAGGGAAGGGAGGAGCACCAAAAAACCCAAACCCAGATGAAAAAGTTATTTAGACCATTAGTTTCTGGGTTTGGTTGGGGTTTCTTTTTTGCATTTGAGATTTTAGCACTGTCTGTTAGAGGTCCTATTTATGACATTTGTTCATATGAAATGTCTTGCCCCAGTTCCTTGCAGAGTTTCTTTAAAAGATCATGATTAATAGTTCAGTCCTCATTATTGCAAATGTTATTTTTAAGTAGTTATTCTGAGAACAAGAATTCCATTAATCAAAATAATAGATAATGAACAAATAAATGGCAACCTAATTTGTCTCGTTCATACATATGGAGATTATAATGCAAACAATCAAGGAATCATGGAGGCTGCTGTACCAGCATCTGAGTAATATGCATGTATTGTATGTCCGTTGGCTTGTGAGCATTACAGACAGGATTAGCAGCTGCAGTTCTTGTCCCAACACTTTCCCCTTGCCAGCAAACTGGAGAGGTATCTGTACTCCAAACTGACTATTGCGATTTATTTCAATGTCACGCAATAATCTGTCTCCAATATATTAACATGCAGGCAAACTGATTTTTCCTGTTAACTGGTGAAAAGCCCTAGCAGTCGATATGAAAGCAGCTTTTGGCATGGAAGCTGTAGGTTTCATTTATGAAAAAGCCGTGCTTTTCTCTCCCTCTGAAATGCTGAACGTGAAGAAAGCCTACTTTTTAAAATGGTAAATTGTTCACACTTCAGGAAAAATTCAATCCAGCTATGTATCAGCTGGTTCACAAACCTCGCTGGCCCACTGACGTATTTTAAACCCACATGCTGAGCGGTAGCTTTTGATCTTGTGGAAACCACAAGTTTGGTTCCACTTTGGACAGGTAAGAGGGTGCGCCTTCCTCTGCCCCCTTGGGATGGTGCAGATACAAGGGAGTGAGGTGCTGGGTAGGTTTTGGCACGGTGAAACCGAGAGCACGGCTGTGCATTGGAGGGGTCTAGTCACCCACCCAGCCGCTGCCCCTGGCCCCTCTGCAAGTCACCCACCCAGCCACTGCCCCTGGCCCCTCTGCACCTCCCGGCCGCGTGGGAGGAGGACGGATTAGCCTTTTCACGGGTCCCCAGTGCTGCGTGGTCCATGGGCAGGTGGTGCCCGGACCCGCGGGGCACGCCCCTGCTGCCCAGCACCCAGCAGCCTATCCATCCCAAAAAAGCACCTCTAATTACACCCTTTTTTTCAGTTCTTACCCAGGGAAACTGGGGCAAGGCTCCTGCCATCCCATCCCCTCCTCCCCCAGCTCGGCGAAACCCCGCTGCGCTCCCCCGTGTACGTAGAGCCGGTTCGATACGAGACGTTTTAATGATGAATGCCTCCTCCTGGAATTGTGGCTCTGTCTCTCAAGCGTGATGCAGCCGCGCAAAAATGTAAAGCATCTTTCTTGGTTTACTGCAGGAAATTCAGCATCCAACTAAGGAAGTTTTATCACATCTCTCACTCAGTTACTGTTTCCTACATTTCAAATATACTGCCGTCTGTACAGCAGCTTTTTTTTCTTTAATTTTGTTGCAAATCTTTCTGACTTAAACCAAACTTTGACTGGTAAATGTCATGAATCTCGGGCCAGGTTTAATTAGGAATTTTCTAAATCTATTAACAAAAGAGATGCACTTAATACATTATGTCAACCAGAGCTGGGCTTTCTTCAGCTATTTCGAGGGCTGCCATAGGCACAGCTTGAAACTTGCTTGGATTTTACATGGGTGCCGTATTTTATGTTGCATTAATTTAAAATGGTCTGTTTCACTTCATCAAGACTTTAGCTTAAGGATAATGCATTTATGTAAGATTAATCTTGCCATGTTGTTTTAGGATCAGGATTGTAAACTGCATTGTTCCGACAGTGATGTTCTAAATGTCATTTTAAAGCTTTTCTTGGGAGCTGCAGGCTCCCACTTATTCATGATGTTATCTTTAATTTCACTTGATTTTAGAATATCCCTGCTATTTTTTTCAACATGGTAATTATTCATGAAAATTGGCTAAAAAAAAGGGGGAGGGGGAAGATGATGGGGGGGGGGGCAGGAAGCTGCCTTAGCATTTGACAGACCTGACCTGCAAAAGAATTCAGTTTTTCTTCTTTTAGCTGCCTATGTGACCTCAAACTTCAGCTTTTTTAAAATGCTGATCTAGTTAGTAATCCCTTTTGGCTAGCTCAAAATTCGGCTTTTTGGAGGCCTCTTCTTCCCTTTGTTCTCAGCCTTCTCTGAACTGCTCCATCAGACGCTGCTACTTGCTCTTCTAGTCCGTCAGGGACTTCATATGGGCCTGACAACACTTTGTCTTGCTGGAGATGATTTAAAAAAAAACCCAAAAATTCTGATGTGGTGGGCCAAAACGGACATACGCGATGCTAATAAAGGGTAACAAATGCCAGCAGGGCTTGCTGGAGGGTTGCACGTGGGATCAGGGGTGAGAATGAACTTTTCCCTGTGTCGTCCTTCTTGCAGGGGAGAGACCACGGCGCTGTGGAGGTCGCCCACACGCTGCCTCTCCG
>NW_010526493.1:0-9803 GCF_000687285.1 Phaethon lepturus
GGGAAGCTGCCCGTTCCCCAAAGAGCTGCCTGCGCAAGGAACCTGGAGTCCCACGGGGAAGCCAAGAAATGGCCAGCTTTTTTGCTTTTTTCGCCTCGCCCAGCGCTGTGGGGGGCCTTTGTTTTGTGAATCAGGAGGGGGGTGGTTAATGTCAAGAACGGCACGGCACAGATGCTGTAACAGAGGCAGGCGTGCAGCATCTCACAATCTGGGTTCATCTCCTCCCCATCCTCTGGAATTTAACTCCTATAAACCATCAATAACTTATTGCAGCTCTTGCAAGCTTCAAATTGTGCTACGGTTTACAGAGCACAAAGGGCACTGACGTTTAATATTTTTTAAGCTTTGAGTATATCCAGAGATAAGGGAGAGCAAGTAGTATAACCAAACGAAACTACAGTGCCAGGAACTCTGCAGGTGCTTTGCAGCTGCACATGAAGCTACGTGAGTGAAAACCTTGGTGGGTTTATCCTATACCACCACTTCCGCCTTTTGTAAACGGAAGGTATAGGAGATCGTTGGACAGATTTCTTCTCAAAACACACCTTTGACTGAATGTGAGGACATCGCCTGATGTTAACTATCGGTCTTAAACTGCAGTGGGTGTGATGACAGTGACAACACGGAGAAAACATGATGCCGCTGCTCAGTATGGTAGGTTTCTAGACTTATGTTTCAATAACACCTACATTAATTCCTCCCATTTTCTGTTTTAAGCATAGAGAGGCTGTCTATCTTTCTCCGAGACTGACATCACGTTGTTTCTTCTTTAATGAAAACTCACCGAACACTTGGCTTTTCTTTTTCCTAGATCTGCTAGTCTTCTCTGCAGATGCCTCACCCCAGAAACTATTGTTCCAAGTTACTGTGTGGCCCAGTCCTAAGGAAGATAAATGTATTTAACCTCACAGAACATGCTGCTCTCCCACAACCAGAACATGCTGAAACAGAGCACAGCTGCCTCAGCGGACAGCACAGAGAGGCTGCAAGTGTATTTCAATAGAGAAGGAAAGATAAAGTTGGTATGAACCTTCAAAGTGTGCAGGGAAGAATGTATTATTTCAAAACGCTTCATGTTTGTCCAGGCGGTCAGACAATAGCATTCCTAAAAGCATACCATTTCTGTTTTACAGCACCCTCAGTAATGCTGGATACCTCATGGTACAATTTGAAAAGTTCCGGTTTAAAGTGTTTACAATCCATTTTCCTAACACTGGAGCAGCTGATGTTAAATTCAGTCTGAAATGGTAAATGGTAGGCATTTTAGCATTGCATTTTAGGGCACTGATTGAATGTTGGGTTTGCACAGAAGCTGGGCAGCCATTTCTCCAAGGGTTCACCTTGCTTTGCTGCCTGAATCCATGGTTAAATTTTTACTGAAGTCAGTAAGAGAGGAGTTGATCTGACCCGAGTTACTGCTGAAAATTTCAAATTTTAGGATTGAAGTTTACCAGTTGCATACCAGTAAAGCTGCACTCAAACTTTAGCGTGTAGGACCTCTTATCCCTGTTACACAGCAAAAGCCTGACCTGAGCCCTCCCATTAAAATCAGAACCTCCATTAAGTAAGTTTAGTTTAAGCAGAGCTTTGTTTCCATGACCTTAAGACGGATCATACCTCACTGCAGCTACTTAAGTGTCATGCTGCTAGTTTTGCCTTCTGACAAACCTCTTCCTGCTGTGACTTCTCTCAGTGTGAAGAGGCTTTCCACAAGTATTCAGCTGGGGACAAAATGTAGTTGGCACGCATCTTCCTCACTGCCATGAGATGCTGATGCAAGCAATATACTTGGAGAAATAACCTCTTTTTTGAGAGTTACACGTTCCTGCCCTTTCTGCCTGTTCTTTGTGCCTGAAAGAGGACAGCAGGGTAATATCTGCACTGAGCCACCTGAATCCTTCAAATGCTAGTTTTACTTTTGAGTGCACACACTCCTAGCTAGCCCATCCAACCTAATGTAAAGAACGTGGAGGCCGTTGTTCTCAGACATATGCACTAATTTGGGGCCTTTTCACATAGGACCAAACTTGAAACAGCCACAGGATAATTTGCAAAGATTTTGAGGTTCAGTGGCTCTGTTCTACAGGAGAGAAGTCTTGATCTGTAAGTTAGACTAGAAGCCTGCCTGCTTTGGTACATGTGGGAAGCTCTCAAAAACACTGGATTCACTGAGCATTACTTTATGTGCTTTTACTAGGCCTGTTGTGGGCTGCCCACAGTTGTTGCAAGACCATCTGCCTCACAAGCCACTAGTTTTTCCTTCTTCCTAGCCACATAGGCAACGATGATCTGCTCCATTGAACACAACAAACCTGTAGTTCAGTTGCCTTCAGCAGGTCCTGATACTGCCTCATGCTGCTTCACCTTCTCTCAATGCCTTCAGTCCAAAGCTGCATGTCTGAGTCTCAAAACTTGACAAAATCTTCCATGGCTCTCCCACTGCTCAGGGAACAGCCCTTCTTGCCTCTTCCCTCTCAACAGTCAACTTTTCCTGCCAGCTGCAAGCAGCCTTTTGTAGCATCCAGTTAATTAGGCCTCCCAGGTATAGAGGGTCACAGACTGCCTGAGTACGCCCTGAGAGTTTTTTTTCCTCCCCTGACCTGCTCTTTCACAGTGCTTACAAGTCTGTAATACCACAGGATTTTAATTGCACAAAAGCCTCTCTCCAAGTTTTGGTGCTTGGACGGCCCCTGGAATAGAAGAATGACCCACACCCACATGCCTGTCCTTCATGTTGACAACTGAGCAACTCCAGGCAGTCACAGGAGAATATTTGGAAAAGTGTGAGAAAGGAAGGTAAGTTAAGTGTGCAAGGGAATACCTAATGGAAATTAAGTTCAGGCCTCAGGTCTTATCTGGCAGCTTAAAAGTGCTAGACTTACAGCCTAGATCCTCAGCCCCTGTTGAGCTCTGCTCACTGCATCATGAGAAGAGAGGGGAGGTGGAAGACAGAGGTGCAGCATCTCTTCATATCCCCCCAACTGTGCAGCTGCCTATTGCTCAGTGGGGATTGACCTGCATGGGAAATCTGGCAATTTCATTTGTCTGGAGCTTTTTACTACTGAGCTGTTAAACAAATCTGTCCTAGATAATGTAAATGTATTCCGCAACACAGCACATTATTCTTGATGAAGTCATATGGATACTAGGCTGAATATTTGCCTCTAATTTACTCTGCGCACACAGCCTGCTTTCAAACATAAGGTGAATGACTTATTGTAACCCCAGATTGGTTTCAACACAAAGTGATTAAGCCATGACATCTAGACAAAGTAAATTAAGGAAGTGGTTTCACAGAACAGGCTGACACAAGACAGGCACAGAACTAATTCTGTAGCAGAAATGGGGTGAGTCATGCATCTGCTACATGTGCTTCTGTTAAGTTCTTGCAGATCAGTGTCTCTTGTACGTAATGGCACACATGAGGAAGGGGCTAAAATCTCACACCATGCTTGCATGTAACAATACTGCTGTAATAGCATCCACCTTCAAACATCTCTCCCCCTTAACCTACCAGATGAAATTCAGCATCACTGTTAATCTTAGGGAAGATACGCTCCTCTCCTCTACTTCTGCTTTCTCACCCAGTCTCCCTTTTATTTAGGGACCTCTATCTCCAAAGTCACGACAAGTTCGCAGTGGCTCAGCAGGGAAACACTTTTCTTTAATGGTCATCTGTCATACTGCAGAATTTACATGGATTCCTTGTCTCTTACGGTTTCAAAAAACATGAACCAGATTCCAAAACCACACCCCCGTCAGCTCTGCAGAGTCGACTCACCATCATTAATTTTCAGATATAACACACATCACTACTCAACTGCTGATGAAAGAAGAAAGAGAGAGAGTTCCTTACTGGAGAGCTGCAAAACTGCCATCTTGTTGTTTTGTAATGAATAGATGGAGTCTGACTGATATAAATAGGTGGAGTTTGGTGAGCACCTGCACTTCATTTTTGTCTGCCTACCGTTAGTCTATACTTGCTGAGACAATTACCCATTGCAAGTGAGTTCAGTGCAGAAGGGGCTTATGATGCCCATTGACTAAGTATCTCTTAGAGGCATCTGTTTTTTTTTTAAAAATGCATGATGTTCCCAGTCCTACAGCTGCATGGACACTCACCATGGTACTTGATAGGGAGGAGACTGGAATGCAAGTGACCAAACTAAAGTAGGTGGCAGTGGAGGTGGTAAGAAAAATGTCTCTGTTGCCCTGACTTTGCTTCTCCCAGATGATTGCTCACTTTAGCATTACCCAGGAAATAAGTAGAGGAAGCAAGTCTCTACCTTTTCGCTATTATTTGTATTTGTATAGTATTTGTACCATAAGTACAGCTGCTCCGTTAGATTATCTTCAGCTCTTACCAGAAGGTCCTGCCAGACAGTCACAAAATGTGTTATATTAAGGATCACGGCACACAGAATTCTCCAGTTCCCTGACCTTCACATGCCTGCTGCATTAAAAGCAGTTGTACTTTGACGCTTCTCCTCATCGATCTAACACGTAAGTATCCGCTCTGCTGGAACTGCTCCTCACGTTTCAAATCTCTGATCCTCCCAAGTTCTCCCCAGAAAACTGGGAGCTCTCATTTGCACTTGAGAGTGCTTGTTCTTATTGAGCTGCCTTAGCCTTTCCTGAGTCTTCCTTAGCAAAACCCCCAAATGCCAACTGCTTTTAAATAAATTGCCATTGAACTACTATTGGTTTTGGCTGTAGCCACTTGCTGGCAGACTGTTGCACACAAGGCACGCACTGCCCTCACACACACACAGGCTATTTTTCTTTTTTAACTCAGACAGATACCTTCTGTTCTCAGGCACCATCTGTGCGTTGCTGTTAAGACACATCCTCCATTTCAACCGAGAAGTGGTTGCATTTTTGCTGCGCGATAAAGCAGCACGCTGCATTTGTGTAATGACTCTGAACTGAAGTAACCTCAATGGAGAGCTCTTTCATTATTACAAGTGCTGGACGAGGCCACACGGAAGAACCAGATCTTCCTGCCTTGAGTCACAGAAATAGGGAAATGTAAAATTCTGTTTTCAGCATTAAACAACAAAAAAAGGCATCTGGTTTGTCAGGTAGTATATGTAGATGGGGCAAGGGACAGCTGGGTTCTGAAACATGCTGGCATCATTTTGGAACTACAACTTAGTTGTTAGGTGTAAATGTAAGGAACTTTCCAGGGATGGGACATCCAAATTTTAAAAGCTATTTCAGTGTTATGGAAAATCTCGCTAAGAGCTCATCGGCCTCCTCAGGCTCTGAAACACTCTGCACTTTCACCCAGAGGCACACATGGTTCTCCAGCCTGAGTATGAAGATACTCTGGAGGGTGCGTAGTTGTCCCTAGTGTATTAGCAGCATCATCTCCTGATGCCCATCTTGAGAGTGCGTTCAGCAAATTGTGGTGGGACCATTCAAAGAGTTTTGCAGTGGGTGAACCAACAGGACTTTACTGACACGTAGGTTTACATCTACCTCTAAAGGCTGTCAGTATCTTAAAGGCTCTCCTCCGCAATGAAATCCAAAACTAGTTCAGTAGCCCAAGGCTTTTAAAGTGCCTCCTTTGCAGTAGCAACACACCAGGCAGTGTGGAAACAAAGGGCTTTTAAATCTCTCTGTCTGATCCCGCCTCAGGCAAGATTTTAGCCCTAAATTTACTGATGACATTTTCTAATAGCAACCCTGATGCAGTCAGAGACCTACCAAGGTAACAGCTGTTTCCTCTAGAGTTTTTTCTCACTCTGTAATTTTCCAAACAAACCAGAAGGACAGCGTTTTGAAATCTAAACAGGATTTGTGGAGCGAACTGCTTCAAGAAGGCTCAGTTGCTTTGCTGGGCAGAGTGACTCCAAAGACTGAGGGCACCTCTCAGGGCACCCTGCAGCCAGCTGCCTGATCCTCCTTTAGAAACTAAAAGCTGTTTTCTCCAAGAAGCTCAGGAGTGCCACAGTCACAGGCACTGTCTCTTAAATATTTAGAGATTGAGGCTAAACTTTAGGTCAAAGACTCTCAACTCACAGTGGAAAGAGAAGTTGAATTCAAACAGCCACCGCACACTGTCTCCAGAAGAGGATGAGACTGGTTATATCTGCTAGACTCACATGTGGCATCCCACAGTCACTTGATCTAGATCTTTGCCTTCATCTCAGCCAAACACTCTCCTTCAGGGTTCCAACCCCCCTGGCTTTGAATGGTGCTGTCAAACTTTGCTGAAAGACAATACCCAGTTGCCTGAACAGTTGAGTGCTTCCCCTAGTGCCTTCACGAAGCTCATGAATGGCAGAAGGTTAAGAGTCATAAAGCTTTGCACGTCAACGAAGGGTGTGTAGGTGGCATGTTGTTGCAACATGGCTATGAAGGACTCTCCTGTGCCCTTTGGCTTGTAACTGCAGTTGCATTGATACATCTCGTCGTTGCTGCTGGTTTTTGAAATTACATGAGCAATTCAATCAGTGGTACGGAATCAGGAGACTAGAACAGCGAGAATGGTACAAACACCTCTTGTACTGCTCTGATGCTGAGGTGAGTAATTACCTCTCTTTTTATTCCCAAAAAACCCTCAAAAAAACCCCTGCTAGCAAAGATAATGGGGAGGATTTGGCCCTTGCTACAGCCCCTTAATACTTTTCTATTTCACGTACATGTATTCTGGGATTTACCTGCGCACACTATAACCTTCTTTTCTCCAGCATAATCCTTCACAGCTGCCAGCACAGAAGCATGCCAAAACAGGGCCAGGGCCTCTGGCTGCATATCAGGGTGGGCAGAAAAAGAGCCACTTAACCATAAACTCCAGAGTTCCCACGAGCAATGAGTTCCCATGAATTTGTTTTTCTTCTCTTCTGCCCCATCATGTGCTTGGCTTATTTCACAAGTCTCAAGCATTTAAAAAGGTTTGCCCTACACACAGGTAAATCTTGGAATGTATGTGGATACTAAATAAAAAAACAGATTATAATCATTTCCTTTTCCTACATAAATGAGTCAATCCCCTAAAGCAAATTCCTATCACTCTTCATGTCCAGTTGCATTTAGCTAAATGTAATCCTTTCTGCAGCACTTACCACAGGCGTACCATTATTCAGGAAGTTCTGTCAAAAAAACCTTCATCTGCCAGTGTCAGCATCACTGACCTGATGTATGTCTATCATGGCTCATTAATCATACATTAAGGACATATGTGGGTGCGGTCAAGTTTAGCCTTGGAACAGGTTCTGCTTCGATGGGTTTGAATGTCACTTCTCATTGGGATCATTTCTTTCCAAGGGAAATAACACCTTAGGCTTTTCAGGAAGTTTTATTATCTTTCACATTTTGCCCTTCACTTCATGTAAGTTTCAGTCATTCTCCCTCTTCCAGTTACAAACATGTTTCACCTGAAGCCACAGTTCCCAGCATCAACCAGAGGGAGCTCTGGAGAACAACTCATGATGCTTTTTTGCAGTCTAACAGCGTTGCTTCTGTAACAAATAATAGGCCCATGAACTCAGTTTCTGCACATTTTCTGTCATTAACCCTGTGAAGTAATTTTCATATTTCAAAGTTTTATTCAGAATCTCCTGAATACTTGGGGTGCAGGTGGCATGAATGCCAAAGATTAATTTGGCAAATACTCAATTTATATTTTCATGTTCGTTGCATGTTCTTTCTCTCTATTGGAGAACTTCTGTAACAAAGCAACAAGAACGTTTTGTCTCAGATCTTACATCTGAGTCTAAAACGTGATTTTAGCTAGCATAGATTTCTATTTAAGGTATTATAACAGATTGCGGATTTTGTACACATATAGAGCATTGAAGTAAGTTTATCCATGTCTATATCAGAGTAAGCAGGCCCACTAATATTCTATCCTAGTCTGGACTACTTGTATGATCAAGCTTTTAATTTTCTGTTGTGGGAAATGAGTGAATCATAGATTTTGCAAGTACTCATGCTATGAAAATCTAACTGTGAGAACGTTTCTGGGAAATGATCAAAAAAAGGCTGTTAATATGTTGAAAATTAGTTTTCCTTAGACTTTAAATATATGTTCCTGGAGTTCTCCTTTGCTGTGGCTATTCATTCAGCTCTTGCATTTCAGGAGAAAAGATTTAGGAATCTGGGGACTCTTTAAAGTAAGTCAATACATAGAGCACAGAACCGCATGTCTTGAGAACCCAGAGGCTCCCTAGATATCACATTAGTGCCTTATCTTTCCTCACACGTATCTTTGCTATCCAGCTCATCCCCACTTAGCAGAACTGGGGCTATCTTACCAGTCTATACAGCAGCTAGCACTGAGGGCTTGACTTAATGGGCCTCTAGGTCCTACAGGAATATATATAATTGTACAGACAGTTATTTCCCAAGTTCTGTAGAAATGGTTTTATTATTGTTTTTTATCAGCATCAGACTGGAAATAGCATAAAGACCAACTTTTTTTAGATATTCCACAGAAACAGATGCCATTAAGATAGACCACAAGTATTAAAAGCCTCTCTGTATTACTAGTAACCCATAAAAGAAACACTCTGTATACATACATTCTATAAAAAATAATAAATGGAATGTTTATGATGACAGACATATTTTCATTTCTTTGTACTTCTCATGCAGTGTTTTAGCCACACAACAACCATTAATTTTAATGGAAATCAAAGCACTAAATACTTGTGTGATGCTTCAAAAACTCGTGCACAAACACATAGTACCTGGAAAACAGAATTCAGAATTTACTGGCAATTAAATGGAGAACTGCAGAAACTCAGGTAGGTAGAGCCAGTGCCAAAGAGAATAATACAGATACATATTTACACTCTGATTTGTACCTTATGTGTCACAGGAATTCCTCCAGCATAATGCTTCATAGGAAAAAAAGCTATAGTGGAAATCAGGCAGAGTCGTATGAGAGGTTACATTGCTATAATTTTGAACCAATGTAAAATTACCTCCTCTGTTGTCACACCAAGCAATTCGAAGCTGTATTTGTCAGCCATCAACTAAGATGTTTCTTTTGGAGTTCCATGCACAGAGAGTCTCTATATGGCTTTTTCTCACCACATAGATGAGGTCACCGATAGGTAACTCCAGGCAGGATGTGATAAGTTCTGTTAAGCAGCCATGCGTAAGCCATGCTATGCTCAAAATCTTACATGAAAAAAGTAAATACATGTTATATGTAAGGATAAGGATTTATGAATAGTATAAATGAAGTCTTAATAATCTAATCAAAGAATTATTATTAGTCCAGATCTAATTATTACAAAAAGGAAAAAAAAAGATAAGAATGTTGCTATAAAGAGAAAAGTCTCCATAATAATATAGAGAGATATGAGCTATGAAGAAGGCTGAGGTACTCAATGAGTTTTTTGCCTCGATTCTCACCGGTAAGTACTCAAGCCATACCACCCAAGTCATGGAAGGCAAATGCAGGGACTCGGAGAATGAAGAACTGCCCACTGTAGGAGAATCACAGAATCACAGAATCATCGAGGTTGGAAAGGACCTTCAGGATCATCAAGTCCAACTGTTAACTCAACACCACCATGCCCTCTAAACCATGTCCCGAAGCACCACATCCACATGTTTTTTGAATATTTCCAGTGATGGTGACTCCACCACCTCCCTGGGCAGCCTGTTCCAACACTTGACCACTCTCTCAGTGAAGAAATTTTTCCTAATATCTAATCTAAACCTCCCCTGGTGCAACTTGAGGCCATTTCCTCTCATCCTATCACTAGTTACTTGGGAGAAGCAACCAACACTCATATCACCACAACCCCCTTTGAGGTAGTTATAGAGAGCAATGAGGTCTCCCC
>NW_010526494.1:0-1573 GCF_000687285.1 Phaethon lepturus
TGGAAACGGGTGCGGGTCTCTCCAGGGAGCCAGGAGATGGGCCCGGAGACAGGACTGGAAAGGATGCACCATGAAGTCCAGGGTCCTTCCAGGAGGCAGGAGCAGAGATGAGGCTTCAGAGTGGGTCCAAAGTCCGACCAGGAGACCAGGGCAGGGGTGGGGGAGGCCCCAGGTGAGGCTGATCAGGGCCTTCAAGGTTTATGAGCGCAACAAACCAAGGCGTTATGTGACTCTCTACATGGCTGGCTCTTGAGGAAAACGTTCAAAGACCTGATCTCCAGATCTGCAGAAATCCTGCTGACCAACAGTCACCTTCTGCAAGCGTCCTGAAGGCAGATGAAATGAGGGAGGGTTTCAGTGCCACACCAAAGCAAACAGCACAGAAAACCCATGAATGACAGAAAATCTCAAAAAAAAAAAAAAAAAAAAGTGATGTTCTTGCTCTGCAGCAGTGTGGGTTTCATCCAAATCCTCCTGAAGCCAGCTAGAAGCCTCCTCTCCCAGCCGAGGTGGACTTTTTCTCCCTGTACGTTCTCCATATCTCATCCTGGAAAGGAGCAATGACCCTCGGGAGCCTGGGAATGAGCCTGGAGAAGAGCTTCCCTTCCAGAGCCGGGGTGGCAGCGGCAGGACTGCGATTCCCAGGAGGGACTAAGACAGACTGTGTCACATGTGCGGGGAGAGGACCTTCCTCCACATGTGGCTGTGCTGCGCTGCAAGTGCTGCTGAGCCCCACTTTGGGCTTTGCCTTCCCCCGGGGCCACCAAACCCGGGAACAATGTGCTCTTCCCAGGAGGTCAAGGAAGGTCATTGGGAGCTTCATCCCAAACAGAGATCACGATGCAAAGCAAGAGCCAGTAAGGCTGCTCAGAAGGAAGCCTGGGATGCCCATTACTTGCTTTTAATTAAAAATAAATCGGGCAGTTAATAAGCCATAACACAACTGGGTTAACACCTGACTTATGTTAATGGTGGAGGGGATTTTAAGTTTAAAATTGTGCAGCTTTCTGATGACATACAGGGCAAATCTTGCTCTGTTGGTGAAGTGTCCGGCTGGTTGTGTCCGGGCTAGAAGAGGGTTTCAAACACCCCGGCAGCACCAACCCACGCTGGATCCATCAGCAGTGCGAACGGCGGTGTTCAGATTGTGTTAGGGAAAAAGCAGAAAAATCACCATCCGGAGGACGGAGTGACTCAGGGGATTGGCAATAAGATGGATCATGGTGCTGCTGTGGAATGGATTCCAATTAGTTACATCCACTTTTAATTATTATTATTTATATAGAACCTAAAGGCAGCCCACAGATTATCCAAAAATGCGCAGGCCAATCTGCAAATCCCCCATCCCACCCCCCTTGCAGCCCTTGTAATGACGAACGCCAGTCACGCTGCCCTAGGCTGGTTCATACCGGCTGCAACATAAATTAACGTCCAACTTGCTGCATCTCCACTTTTCGCACTTTTGGAAGGAAAATAGGGAAGCAGATGATTGAGGTCAGAGTTCTGTGTTAAGCGTTTTTGGTGGCAGCAGCAGCTCAAGAAGTTCCTCCTCGCCTCCCTGCATTCGGTTCCT
>NW_010526494.1:1604-7495 GCF_000687285.1 Phaethon lepturus
GCTCCGTGAGTCATGCAAATACGGGCCCGCGGGATCAGCCCGGTCAGTGAACAGTAACTCTGTTAAAAAAAACAAGGAGGGTGTTTTCAATCAGAGCTGGTGAACCTCGTTGCTCATGTTGACCGGAGACCCCTGGGTCTTCGCTAAGATGGTGGTGGGAGTTCGAGCGAGTGGTGGAGGGACATCCACTGACTTGCTTTGCCACCAGAAGCCATCTTCTCTTCAACAGCAAGCTCTCCTCTCTTGTGAGGAAAAGCCAGTGGTCCTGCTTAGTCATCTGAGGCTGTTTAAAGCGCATTCATGAAATGGGAGGAATCGTTTCGACAGAAGAGGGTTTTTGGGAAATGTTAGAGTATGCTACAGAACCATCACTTGCTTCATCCTGTAGCAACCAGAAGTGTTCTGGGAAGCGATCTCTCATAACTTATTTGCAATAAAAGAAGCCAGGCTAACAGGGCAGACTTTGCTTTTGGACTTTCTCTGTTGTTCTCTCTCTAGAGTTCTCAACTCTACCTTTGCTTCCTGTAGAAACAGAACGTTTCTGTGTTCTGTTGCTGTTGTGGGAAAGTAGGCACTGCATGGGACAATTCGCATGTAGAAACCAGAATTATCACTTGCATTAGCATAAATTGGTAAATTAAACCAACAAAGCCCTTAGACTTCCATGGATGAGGGAAAGGAGAGTTTGAGTGAAAGTTCTCATCCTTCTGGCCCTCCTTATGATCTCCAGGCAATTGGGAAGGGAAACGTCTACCAAGAGCAGATGTTCCCAGCAGGAACATATAGAGAGATATATGGACACGCACATATATAAAAACGTGGTGGTTTCTAACAGGATCCATGGCAAATGCAGGATTGCCTGCAGGAAGGTCTTTTGGGTGGTTAAGGTGACATGAGAAAACGTTGGTCTTCCAGTGTGAGATGGCAACCAAGAAAGAGCACGAGAATGTCCTCCAGATCAGTGGACAGAGCAGCTCCCCCATGGCTGTTTGTCCCGCGTGGGACAGAGTGCACTTCCACCGTCTCCTTATTAAATGAGCTTGTCTCACACTGTGGGAAAACAAAATCATGTTCCCTGTTACAGAGCCGAGTCCAGGTCTCCTTACAGAGAATCCAGTTCATGCCTTACCCTTTTTGCCGGCAGCAAGTTGCTTTTATTTTGATTCCACTGACTGAGAGACGTCTTGGAGGAGAGATATTTCCTTAATGAGGGTGTATTATCGCTGATGGATCTCCTGCCTAGGTACTGCAGGGATCTCAGGGCAAGGAGCCGGGGAGCCCGGGCTGGCAGCTGGGAAATGCAATGTGCTGCTGTTTGATGCAGGTTTGGTGGCCACCACTCCTGAGCTGATCCCTCTTCTGGAAGAGGCTGATGCGCAGCTGAAAAGCACGTTTTCCCCGAGGACTTGAAGAAAGGAGAAGCTCAGCGGCCGATGGCAAGGGTCAGTGCGTAAGGATGGCTTTAACCCTGCGCCCCGGGTCGTGGCTGTGAGGTCGCCAGCAGCTCAGGTGGGGAGACGGGCTATGGGGAGATGAAGAACAGCTGCCCCTGGTGAGGACGGTGACGGGGCGCAGAGCGCTGGCACGTCAACCCCTTTCCAGGTCAGCGACTCGCGGTAAAGACGTTTCCCTTCTGCCCCCAGAGCAGCGCGGGGACACATGTGCTGCGAGGCAGAACAGTTCCTCTCCGTCCGAAAGCCACGGCTGCCAGTGCCCCAAGTCCAGTGCAGGTGGGGCAAGCCCAGCAGTCACGTCAGTACCTTTCAGAGGAAAAATAATGGATGTGTGTAAATTTAATGCTTCTTTTGGAGGGGGTTATCCCTTTGATTAGCCTTGTTTTGCAGGAGGTCCTTTGGCTCAGCTGGAGAGCGAGGCTCAGGTTTTGAAGCCTGGAGGCTCAGCTCAACCTCACCAAAAACATGGTAACTCCAGGCACATCATGTAATGCCCTCGTTCATCTTCCTTCTACTCCTTGGGTGCAAGTGCTCTGGGGCTGAGGCTTGAACGGTGCCTAACAAAGCGGAGCCTTGCTTTCAGCTGGGGCATCTTGATGGTCATGAAGTTGCAAATGAAAGATTTTGAAGACCGTTTTTATGCGTGTATCTGAAAGTCCTGCTATGTCCCTAAGCTTACACTGGAGAAACCAAAGCAGCGAATTCAGCGGTATAGCCATGATCGGAGAGTCGGCAGCACAGCCGAGAGCCTCACGCTAAGCAGAAGACCACATGTTGTCTTGCTCCTTTGAGCCCAGCACAGCCCGAGGGGGACGGGGAGGTGCCGAGGGGGACGGGGAGGTGCCAAGGGGGACGGGGTGGTTTGCAGAGCTTTTGGAGAGCACTGCAGAACTCAGTATGTGTCTCCCAAAGCCAGCTGCTCTCCTGGGAGGGTTGTGCATTCTCATAGGTTCAACATCACACAGAGACACCGAACACTCCCCCCCTGCAAATCTGGGATTCATGTCAGCTGTGGACGCACGATCCCTTTTGTGTCCGATTACCCGGCGCACATGATGCTGCTGGCTTTACGCTCCGTGTCACCTGCAGAAGAACCATTGGAGAGGCATGGGCGGCCACTGTCTAATCCAGCCTAAATCCTCCTGGTAGAGAGATGAACCAGCAAATAACTCCCACCACCTCTAACCCAGCAGGCTTCATTTCACCCAGCTCAGCACAGCACGTTTTTTGCTCGAGTGAGAGCTCAAAGCCAGCTGTATAGCCTTGGGGTTTCGGTTTTTTTGGAGCCCCAGGAGAACGTCACTTCTGAGTGACCTTGCTGCGGGGTCACCCCAGCTGCAGGGCGGACCTCATCGCCGAGGGATCACAGATAATCTTAGTCACAGCTTGAGGTCTCCTTCCACCCCCGATGAAGGGGGGACCCCACCGCTCCGTTGCCCGGGGCTGAGGGCATGCAGGGCTGCGTCTGTGCCAAGGGGGCTCTGGCCACCAGATAATGGTGTTCATGGGGGGCTCTGCTGTGGTCTGCACTGGACCCACATGACATGTTTGTGCAGGATACACAGTTATCCAGGGCAGTCACTAAGGGTGACCATGAGGAGATGCAAAGAGCTGACCAAGCAAAACTCAGTGTCCATGAAGAGGGGCAAGGACTCCCTCCACGTGGGTTACTGGCACCTGGGAACGAGATCCCAGAGCTTTTCGGAGGGTCCCCCGGATACCAGGTCACAACATGGTGCAGGGCGAGGAAGGCAAACAGCCTCTCCTGCATCCGTGAGGATGGTGACCGGTGTGAAGGAACCCCTGGATGAGGAGGGCTCAGTAGGTGCCGTAGCGTGGGGCACATGAGGCTAAAGTCACGGATGATACAGAGAAAACCAACGGGGAAATTAGTAACGTATCACTCACAGCAGATGTAGGAGATGGAGCCTGGGAACATGCCGGGCCTCTGAATCACCGGGATTTGTGCAACCTCAGTCCCGGCAGCGCTGGGCGTTCCCCGCCGCATCGGCCGCGAGCAGCGAGGCAGCCTCTTCCCCGGAGCGGCCAGCGCTGGAAAGCGTGTGCGGAGCAGCCTGCTGCCACCGTAACAGCTGCCGGGGCTCCGAGCAGTGGCTGGATGTCCTCGGCACCCTGGGGAGCCGGGCAAAGTGCCCTGGAGGTAGCGAGGTGTTCACATCTTTCTGGGACTCCTGCAGTCCAGCACAAGTTTTTGAAAGCCTCACCCAAGGTTGGCTGATTTAAATCAGTTCAGGCTATTTAATCATCACATAAGCAGACATAGCTTAGAGACTAATTTACAGACTTAACGTTGATTAGAGTACCTTGGTGGGTTGTATAAGGAGCTGCTTATGCCATGGAAAGCTTTCAGTGGAGATGAAGACCCAGGGAGCAAGACCTCCAGCACAAGGGAGCTCAGTCCTTGCTTTAAGCACCAGTTTAGGAGGCAAGAAGAGCCTGTAAGAAACTCCTCACAGTCTGGCTCTCTCCTGCCTTCACACATTTTTACTGCGTGCAAATCCTCCACCAGGAAATTTACTGTTAGCCCTGGTGCTAAATTACTCTGGAAGAGAGCATCTTTAGCCCGGATTATTGCTGGCGAGAGTAATGCCCCTTCTCGGGGCCGGGTGTGTAAAGCAGCATGGAGGTCACAGGGCAGCTCACGTGAAGGACACGTCCCTCCCATCTCACAAGCTTCCAGGTCCTTCCGAGGGACTGGGCAGTTTTTCTCTGTTCCTTGGCAGCTTTTCAGACCCTCTGCTGTGATGGTTTCTGGTTCCAGGCAGTCTGTGGGTGGGGGATGCTCCCTATGGATGCGAATGCCATCAGAGCCTATTCCCAGATGATATGGTGGTCATTTGGGGCTACAATGATAACTGAGGTGAAAGACCTGAAACTAGGTAGAGACGTTGGCAGGTTGCTGGGACAATCCCAGCAGCAGCTGGGGAATGACTGCCATGGCACGGTGGTGGCTGGGAGATGTTATGGGAGCTCTGGGGTTGCACCAGGCCTTGCTTGTACCTCGCTCCATCCTGAGTTCTGCCCCATCACTGCGAGGTACTTCCTGGCTGACTAGCAGCTGGATGGTGGAATGCCCAGTGCCATGCCTGTGGGATAAGCCTGGTTAGAGGTAGCACAGGACTGGATGTATAGCCACCACGTTCCGGTTCTCAGCCCAGTTCTTTCCATTTGCACCTCTGGGAACCTCCTCTTCAAGCTCTGAAGTGTCTACAGAGCAAGTTGTCCTTGAAAACGAGCCAGGGCACAGCCCTAAAAGCTCTAGATGCTGCCCTGTCTAGAGGTGATGCTGTAATAAATGCAACCTCTCTGGCAGCAACAAGAGGGTAATTAAGGATCCCTTAGTTTCTAAGGGTACTTCCAAACACATCGCTAATCTTCAGCCAGAAACCTGGGCAAATTCAGTCAAACCAGCTTGAGTACTCAAGGGACTATCCTGTCCTGTGAGCCTTTTCCCATCATCCTGCCTCTGCTCTCCTTCCCCTGCCACCACTCCCCAGCCACCCTTCTCCTGCTTCCTTTCCCAGCTATCCTTCCCCACTTGTGAACAAAGAAACTTAGCAAAACAGTGCTTCACTGAAAGGCGGGATGCGAGGGAAACAGGAAAGCAGATAATAAACAACCACCTCACCCAAAGTACACAGAAAAATGTTCAACTCTCCCTTTCTCTTTGCTTTTCCAGGGCCTCCTAGGAAAACTGGCTACTGCCTCCATCCCACAGGCTCCCACTGTGCTCACTTCACTGGTGTCAAGCCTCAGGCTATGCATTTCTCCCAGGCAGCAGATATCCATCTGTCCATCCATCCATCCACCCACCCACCCCCCACCCCCCCATTAGCCACTACTCATCATTAGCTATTCAATGATACCCTTAGCAGCAACCCCATATTGTCCTCTCTCAGGAGAAGACTTCCTAAACAAAGTCAAAACCCAAGGCCAGCCCATTTTTTATGCACAATTTCTGACAGCAGTTGTGTTGAGCTAAGGTGTCCAGGTCATGGAGCGAGAGGAATTTGACCCAGGAACAGGAGCGCTTGTGGACCTCCGGTTTCCATCGTCTTGCGCTCAAGCAGGAGAGGAAGAGGAGAGGCTGGGAGCGGGAGCATGGGGAGGTGCACTTCTGGCCGCGTTGCCGGACGAGTGATGTGGTGCCAGGCGAGGGACGAGCTCTTCCCCTGCTCATTATTGTTACCAGATGAGTGGGGGACTTTTACGATCGCTGGTTTTGGATAATCAAATGCTGATGGCAACAGAGGAAGGAGGGCTGCGCTCCTCGTCCCTCCTGTGCCCCGCGCTGGTCAGGGAGGGGTGGTGGGCACAGCCCGCTGCCCTCTCCCCCAGGGCTTTGTTCCTAGGGTTGACGCGCAGCATCCCGGACGTGACTGCGGATCCCACCCCCACCCGACGCCCTGCCCCGTC
>NW_010526494.1:7526-11281 GCF_000687285.1 Phaethon lepturus
TGCGATGCCCAGAACAATATGTTGTGGTTGGAGTCACAAGGCAGGGATGCCTGGGAGAGCGCCGGGAGGCTCCTCGCTCCCCCTCTCTCTACTAGAGTTTGGGGGAGGCAGCTTTTGGCCATCTGGTAGCTGTGGGTTCGGTGGAGGTCCCACAGCAAGGGGGGAGAAGTCACCAGTCCTGCTCCTAGACAGGAAGGTCAGCGTTCGGCACCGACTCTGCCACCGACGTGCTGTGTGTGACTTGGGCATAGGCTGCCCGCGGGCACTGTAGGAGCACGAGATAGCTCATGTGGAAAGGGACCATACGAGGTCGCCAGCCCAGCCTCCTACTCACGCAGGGCCAGCTCTGGGGTCACAGCAGGTTGCTCAGAGCTTTACCCGGTTGAGTCTTGGAAACCTCCGAGGGCTCTCTGGGCATCCTGCGTCAGTGCTGGACTGTCCTCGTGGTGGGAGCATTTTTCCTCATGCCCACTTTGAACCTCCCTTGTTTCAGCTTATGCCTGATGTCTGTTGTCCTCCTGCTATGCACCACGGTGTAGAGCTTGCCTTCATCATCTTCATATCCACCTTGCTATCAGTTCCCCACCAAAGCTCTCTCTTCTCCGGCCCTGCACCCTCAGCCTCTGCTGCAGTGCCCTGAGCATGAGTGGCCCTTTGCTGGACTCGCTCCTGTGTGTCCCTGTCTCTCTTGTACTGGGGGCTGAAAACTGGATGCAATATCCAGATGTGGTGTCAGCAGGGCATGATCCCCTCCCTCAGCCTCCTGGCACCATTCCGCCTAATGCAGCCCAAGGGGCTGTTGGCCGCCTTTACTGTGATGACATTTTGCTGGTTCATGGTCAACCTGGTTATCAAACAAGACCCCCAGGTCCTTTTCTGCAGAGCTGCTCTCCCACCAGTCAGCCCCAGCCTGTGTTGTAGCAGGAGAGTTATTCCTTCCCAGGTGCCGGACTTGGCATTTGTCTGTGATAAAGTTCATAAATATCCTTGAAGTATCAAGTCAAAGAGAGTGACCAGACAACAGGTGCCTTCTGGGTTTGCTCTAGTCACATGGATTTTTGCTTTGAAATAGTTTGGAAAGTCCCTTCCAGGACCTACCTGCATCTTAGGAGGGGTTTAAAATACCTAGTGTCACTTCTCTGTTTATTTGGGTTGTTGTGACGGCTGGAAGCTCAGGCAGTGATGCAATGTGGGCCAGTGAAATAACCAAGAACAGGAGAACCACACCTCAGAAGAAAACCTTCTGCACCACCCAGTGCCAAGGGGAGGACTTGTGGGAGGACTGGGGGACCTCAGATAGGACTTTTCCTGCCAGTGCTTCATTGCAAAACCCTCAGAAGGAGTTAGGGGCTTCTGTGTCCTCCGGTGGCCATTGTACTGTAAGGAGGGAAGGGAAACTGTGTCCTTTCAAGCTTTGGGAGTCCAATGGGACTGCATGGGTGAGGTGTCTCTCTACAGACATCTTGTTTGTGATATAGAGACGTAACTGTCTGCTTTTTAAACACGTAGATATTGATATTTGTCAAGGACTGACTTGCTAAACAAAGGCAGTGATAACAGGAACTACAATGTTAGTCTTATCACAGAACCGGCTAGAACTTGTTAACAACTGTTGAAATCATCCAGTAAGAAGAGAGCACGTGTAAATGACTGAAGTTCATCTAAAAGACAAAAGAAGAAGAAAAGACCCCTGAAGAAGTAAACGGCCACCGGGGACAGATCATTGATAACATAAACCACTGACGCAAACCTTTGGAACTACTCCGCCTCACTTCATATGTATGTTTTGTATTGCGTAATCATATGAATATGTATGCTTTTGTGTAATAAATATTTGCCTGCTCGCCGAAACAGTGAGCTAGTTAGGAGCAATCCCCCTTGCACCCGGCGCTGTAATAAACATACCTGCCTTATAACTCATTTTGAGTCGTGAAGTTTGTTTCTGCACGTCATTTGCGCAGCCATTTTGAGGAGGTGGGGGGGTACGTGCTTGTGTGTGGCAAAGAGCGGGGCTTCGGGTGGTCTGGACTTCTCTGTTCTTGCTTGCTGGTTCATTCTCCTTGTTACGCAGGTCGCCCCGGGCTAAGCCGACTGGTGTGGGGTACGTTTGGCCCAGGATCTGTTCATCATCTTCCTTTGCTGTGTGCGAATCCTCTGGGCAACAAGTGTGTTGGGAGATGGTCATCGCATTTCATAGAAACATAGAATAGTTTGGGTTGGAAGGGACCTTCAAAGGCCATCTAGTCCAACCTCCTGCCATAAGCAGGGACATCTTCAACTCGATCAGTTTGCTCGGAGCCCCAGTTTGGTAGAGGCAAGGCAGAATAACGTTCTTCTCCACTAATTACCCAAGGAGCAACAGTATCTTTAAAGGCCATAGGAAGTGTAGGAAGATACTGTTTCTTTTCTGTGGATGAAGACAAAGACCCCCTTGGCTCCTTTGACAAGGAGCTCCCAGCTTACCACAGGCAGTGGTGCAAGGTCTCATCCTCGCCATAGAAAGGTCCCTTCACCAGACCAGAGTATTTATTCCCAGGACTTCCCTGCCCCAGGGCTACTCATTCATCTCTCGCAGACAGAACAGAGCCTGTCACAAGAGCAGATGCAGAGCAGGCAGAGCTCCCCATGAGATCCTTCACCACCAGAGATGATAAACAGATGGGGAAATCTGCTGGGAAATGCATTGACGTAAGAAGTAGGTGAGAAGTTGGAGTATTGTCTCCAGGGAGGTGGAAACACGCTGAGAAAGCTGGACGCAGAGACACAATGGCTCTTTGATTCCCCCAGATGGAGAGCTGCTAATGGACCATTTCCTCTCCCAGCCCTCCTGGTGGGGTCAGAGATGTCTTGCCCTCACGTTATCTCTCACATGACTCCTTCTCTCTGGGATTTCCTCTGACCCCCTTCAGCAAGCTGCTGGGCTCCGGTCATCTCAGGCTAGTGTCCCTCGGAGCACCCCTCTTTCACCAGAGCTGCTGTGGCCAGAGGCATTGCTCTTCAGAGGATAACTTACCGCCACAGCATGGGTGTACGGAGCACGGCTCCATGGAAATGCCTCAGCCTTCCCATCCAGAGGGAGAGGTGGGGTCAGGCACTTCTCCAGGACCTCCATCTGACCTGACAGCCCTCCTTGGAGGGGCTTTCACACCAGGGCTGCACCTGACTGCATCAACCCTTCTTGGAAGGACAGAGCCATCCATGCAATTGCCATCCATGCAATTATTTGTGTGTTTTGCAGGATATACCTCTCCCTTTCCCTCCGAAAATTAAATGGGAGGTAGGGCCCCCATGGCAGCCCACCCTCTCCCAGCCAGGTGGCCAGCTGCCAGGGGAGCAGTGCCTTGTGCCACTGCACTGGGCACCTGTGGGACAGGAGCATGCCCGAGAAATTCATCCCTGCAGCATCTGGGTGCTGAGCTGGTCTTTATTATTAAATTTTAATTACCAGGGTTGAATTTTAGTAGAGAAACTGTATAATCCCACTTTACATCCCAGCCCCAAGGCCAGGTCGCTGGCATCAGAGAGTCCCTAACGATGAGGTTAGGGTGGTTTTTTTTTTGGCTAATGCATCAAAAATTCTTACTGGATTTGGAAATACAGGAAACAAGTTGCCCTGGGGTGGGGGGAGGCAGTTACCAGAGCTGCCTGAGGTGCAAAGTTTCCAGGAGGCTCTGACAGCCAGACATATATTGCTGTTTATAACACTTAATAGCGAGCAACACTACAAAGTTCTTTCTTTATTCATTTCTTTCCCT
>NW_010526494.1:11312-14126 GCF_000687285.1 Phaethon lepturus
AGCACTTCACAGCATGCAATAACTTGGATTTATAAATTAAACATGCTCTTTGTCTTAATAGATGATCTACTTCTTATTCCACGATCTTATAATAGGATTTTTAATTGCCTGTCATAGAATCATGCGTCCTCCTCGCAGGCTGGGAGTGTGAGTGTAACCATGAGTTCATTGGACCATGTCAGTATTAAATGGTGCGTTTAAATCTTCACATTAACAAAAGCGAGGAACACAAGCGGGAACGTGAAACAGTCATCATTAAGAACAATTGTTTTCTGTGGCAAAAAAATGAGGAAAACCAGGCCAAAAATACAAACAGATTTCTTTTTTCTGCTTGCTTTTTCCCCCCCCCCCCCAAAGGGAAAGGCATTGTAGAGTTTTTTAATTATTGCTGGGTTTATTTTCAACTGATGCATATCCAACAGCTTGAACCCAGATTAGAGTCCAAAGGGCTGGGGCAGAGGGCTAGAAGACCCACTCCAAGGGTGGCCACACACCCATGAGCTGGTGCCTAAATTGGACCATCCACTCCAGTCCCTTGTCATGCTTCATTCACTGCAAGAGACGTGGCCTTTTTTCCCCTGTTTCTGTGCTCAGCAACACTAAAAACTGTGCCGCTGGTTGAATCAGTCCAGCTGAGATGTCCCTGCCGGAGCCTGGGAACCCCGGGCAGGAGAGGGCACCAAGGAGGGAGATGGGGAACGGGGCAGTGGGTACCATTCTGCTGCTGTATTCAACCTTGGTGCACCCCACGGTGAGCGCCGTGCCCGTCTCTGCACCCCGAAGCGGCTGTGCTGGGGGGAGACGGGACAGGAGGCGGCAGCTAGATGGTTAACGGGGATGGAGCAGCTGCCCTGTTGCAATTTAATGTGATTTCCTCTTGCAACACTCGAATATCTGCTCTTCGTAAGAGTTGGCTGAATCCTACAGCTTTTATCACAGCTTCTCCTTCCTGGCAAAACAAAGCTAAATCCTTCAACCTTTCTACTTTTTCAATCTTATTATTTTTTAATTAATTAACATCTTTTTGAAAGTGTACCCTAAATAGGAGACTTGGTCCAACCGAGACCTCATCAGTACGGAGGAAAACCAAATAATCACCTCCTCTGGCTTACACACAGCAGTTTTGTTATTGCATCCTGGAAAGAGAGTTGCTTGTTCTGTTGGTGTTTTCCCAATGGCAAATTTCTCATCTCCATCCTTCGTGGCTTGCCGTATATCCTCCGTTTCTGCTGTACCGTCACCTTGTGAGAGCTCCCCGATGGGTACCGTGCATTTGATATCGCTCCTCTAAGAGCTGCAGTTTGTGCTGTTATTTCTTGGATTTCATCTTGCTCAATTCAGGCTTTTTCTCCAATTTTTCGAGGTCATTTTGAATTCTCATCCAGTTCTCCCAGGTGCTTGCAGTCCAGCACGACCTGTATATTTTAGAAGTGCATTCCCTGGGCCAGTAAATGAAAACATTGAATAGAAGCTCCTTTAGATAGATGGATGCCCGATCCAGGGCATTAATAGATGCCAGATCCAGGATGACACTGCTCAAAATCTCCTCGTCTGGCTGAAAACCATCGGCAGTGACTCCAAGTGTCTTTTATTCAATTGTTCCTAAATTTACTTTCCCATATTTCCTTAATTTGAGAGAATTTGTGAAATGTCAGACAGGACTATTTCAAAAGCTTTACCTTAATGGGGGCACATTTCAGCTACCCAAGAGGGAACGTGAACTGAACGTTACTCTGGTTTGGGCAATTTATTCCTGACAAAATTCATCTTCTCTTCTTATCCGCATATTCTCCTCTGGCTTTGTATCCACTGTTTGTTTAATAATTTGTTCTGGGAGATTTCCAAGGCTCAAAGTTAAGCTCCTGGTACGTAATTCCCCTCTTTCTAAAGACAGATATTGTGCCTGCTAGTTTCTGTCCCGTGGGACATTTTGTAGCCCAGGGTGGCTGGGAAGAGCATTGCGACTGCTTCCTCCGCCCGTGCTGATTCCATCTCCTCCATCCCACCTAAACCGTCTCCAGCCGGCTACTTTTTGCTCCCCTCCTTGGTTTGAGTAACATGTAATTAACGTGAATCAGCTGGCGATGAGGAACCTTTTTTGTGAACGCAGCACTGGCCTTTTCTGAGTCATCCCTTGATTACTCTCTTTCCTCTTTCTTTTCCTTCTGATGTATTTATAGATCCTCCTGTTGCCTTCCCACCCTTTTTAGCTGAAACTCATTCCTGCCTTCTCATTTGTTTCACAATAGGGTGGCTTTGGCTGCAAATATGTGAGGAGCTCCCACCTTTCCCACCTCCCTCCGCCCCATGTTGCTGCACCGGGGTTTGTTGGAGTTGGTGGTCACGTTTAGTGGTCAGCCTTTAGGGCTGTCCCCCGCCATGCTGGCCCTCCTGCTTCCCCAGGAGCTACCAGCAGCTTCCCCGCCTGTGTCGAAATCAGCCAGTTTGGGTCCAGCGTCCTTCTGCCCTTGCTCTCACATCTCCGTGTTCGTGAGAAATACAAATTCTGCCACTTCGTGACCACTCTCCCCAGAATCACCTTCCCCTCTGGTTCCCATCTGGCTCCTGGTGGTCACGGTCCAGCCTAGGTAGCTGTTTGTCCATCTGAGCTGAAACATTATCCCCAGCATCTTAGGGACCTGGGGGACTGTGTCCCTGCCTGTTATTTCCAGCTGTGGGCAATTAAAATAACATCTGTTGCTTCGGCTGTTTGTGATAATTGGAAGAACCTCTTCTACCTCCGCCTCACGCCTCCTGCCAGGGCCACATCCCAGGCACAGCTGCATGCCCTCCCAGCACTGCCTTCCTCTCCTC
>NW_010526495.1:0-2071 GCF_000687285.1 Phaethon lepturus
GGGACGGTGGGGATGTCCCCCAGGTGAGGGCTGGGGGCACCCTGGGGTGGGTTTGGGATCCCCCCACCCCATGATGCGTCCCCCCTCCCCATCACCCTGCAGTGAAGGTGAAGAAGCCGATCCAGACCAAGTTTCGCATGCCCGTCTTCAACTGGGTGGCACTGAAGCCAAGCCAGATCGATGGCACCGTCTTCACCGAGCTCAATGACGAGAAGGTGCTGCAGGTGAGGACACGGGGGATTCCGGGGGTCCGGGCGCAGCGTGTCAGCTGAGCCAGCACCCCGGTCCACGCCGCACCTGCGCTGAGGTTGCCCCGCGTGCCCACCTTGCACCCATCTGTGGTGTCATGTGGCTGCTGCAGGAGCTGGAGGCTGGAGCAGCTCCTTGGCGCCATGGAGAGGGACAACATGGGATCTGCCGTCCTCCTTCACTCCGTCCTTTTCCCCTCGCTCCATCCTCATCCTCACATCCTGTCCATGTCTTCTTCCTCATCTTCATCCTCTGGTCCCCTCATCCCTGCCTTACCCCCTCCCTGTTCCCTTGTCCTTGTCCCCTTGCTCCATCCTCATCCCTTCAACTTGACCTCATCCCCTTGCTCCACCTTCATCCTCTCACTCCTCTCCCCCTTGTCCCAGTCCTCTGGCCCCATCCTTGTCCCCAGTGTCCTGCATCACCTCCCGGCTGTGCCCTCAGCCCTGTCTCTCCACAGGAGCTGGACATGAGTGACTTTGAGGAGCAGTTCAAGACCAAGGCGCAGGGCCCCGCCTTGGACATCAGTGCCCTCAAGGTGAAGGCCACGCAGAAGACTCCCAACAAGGTCACCCTCATGGAGTCCAACCGAGCCAAGAACCTGGCCATTACCCTCCGCAAGGGTGGCCGCAGCATCCAGGACATCTGCACGGCCATCGAGACGTGAGTGTCCTCTCTTTGATGGGAGAAGGTCGGGAGAAGGTCAGGTGCGAGCCCCGCTATGACAAAGGGTCGGTATGGTGTGGGGTGTGCTGAGACTGGAGGAGCAATGGCATCAGCTGTGGGGATGCAGGGACCACATACGGGGAGATGGAGGGATGCAGGGACCAGATGTGGGAATGGAGGAAGACGGGAACCAGCCACGGATGATGGCGGGGCTTGAGGGACCTGCTGCAGGGTCTGACTGTGCTGGGGGTTTCCACCACCCGCAGGTATGACCAGCAAGCCCTGAGCCTCGACTTTCTGGAGCTGCTGCTGCGCTTCCTGCCCACTGAGTACGAGCGGACGCTCATCGGGAAGTTCGAGCGGGAGCAGCAGCCGCCGGAGGAGCTCTCGGATGAGGACCAGTTCATGATCCGCTTCAGCAAGATCCCACGCCTGGCTGAGCACATGAACGTCATGATCTTCCTGGGCAACTTCAATGACACGGCCCAGCTGCTCATGCCGGTGGGTGTCGGGGACACACACGGGGTGGCTGCGGGTGGTGTGCAAGGGGGTGGCATCTTGCAGCGAGACTCACACGCTTCTCCTCCCGCCCACAGCAACTCAACGCCATCATCGCTGCCTCTATGTCCCTCAAGTCCTCCAGCAAACTGCGCAACATCCTCGAGGTGAGGAGTGTGGGGTGCAGTGGCCCTGGTGGGGGGACGGGCGCATGCAGGGTGCTGCCAGGGTGCCCCATCTGTGCCGGGTTGTGTGCCTGAGCCGTTGTGTCTCCGCAGATTGTCTTGGCCTTCGGGAACTACATGAACAGCAGCAAGCGCGGGGCAGCCTACGGCTTCCGGCTGCAGAGCCTCGATGCGGTAGGGTCGGCGCGGGGCTGCCCCGGGGGGACACAGGGACCAGCTGTAGAGATGGAGAAACCTGGGAACCTGCTGTGGGGATGGAAGGACGCAATATAGGTCCTATAGCTATAGGGCTGGAGGGACACAGGATTAGCTGTGGAGGGATGCAGGGACCATCTATAGGGTTTGGAGAGGCATGGGGAGCAGCTATAGGGATGGAGGTATGCAAGAACCAGCCGTGGGTTGGAGGGGTGCAGAGACCAGAGATGGAGGGATGGAGGGAAGCAAGAACCAGCCGTGGGGATGAAGGAAGACGG
>NW_010526495.1:2190-2438 GCF_000687285.1 Phaethon lepturus
TGCCCTGAGCAGGGCTGAGGTGGGGTGGTGGGCTGTGGGCCGGGGCCGACGCTGCTTCCTCCCAGCTCCTGGAGATGAAGTCGACGGATCGCAAGCAAACGCTGCTGCATTACCTGGTGCGGGTGATCACGGAGAAGTACCCCGAGCTGACCGGCTTCCACACCGAGCTGCACTTCCTCGACAAGGCGGGCACAGGTAGCGCCCGTGGGCAGCGGGCTGGGGGGTCGCGGCAGGCTGCAGCCCCGCTG
>NW_010526496.1:0-18365 GCF_000687285.1 Phaethon lepturus
ATTCGAGGTGTGGCCTAAAATTCCTGCAGTCCTGAAAGGCTGCAATGAGGTTGTAAGATAATCGTCTGAAGGGAGGCCTTCTGCGCAGGGTCCTGCCCTGGGACAGAGCCGCCTGTGAGCAGACCCCTTGGCGTGACCTGGGTCTGCACTCGAAGCCCCAGTTTTGCTCTGGGTAGTAAGGCCGCTGGCTGGGGAGAGCTCAGGGCTGTGTTTACGGTCCTGCCCACCACGGGACAAACTATGCACCGAGACTGGCAGGCACCGCCGCAGGCTTTACTTCGGGCCTGATGGCGGCAGCAGTCCTGGGGACACTACTGCGAGGGGAACCCGGCTGCTGAGGGATCAAGCAGATCCACCAGATCTGCAATGGGACATTCCCAAGCTGCTCTTCTAGCTGTTGCCCAAAAAGAGGGTCTGTGGAAAAATTTCCTCCACTTGATATCAGACCAATTCTCCCAGCACATAATGGGTGTGAAACTGCATATATTAACTTTCAGAGATTCCGTTTAACGCTGTCAGTCTGGTGCATGCTAATTTTTCAAAGGCCTCGAAACTAAATAGGCTACTCTGTCAGTGACACCCGAAACTGTTAGAAAGATGAATGCGTGAAAGCCCTACAGCAGCTGCTGGACGTTGGCTGTAGCCATCATGCAGCTCCTTCAGAAGGCAACAAGGCTGCGTGGGTGGAAACAGTCTTAGGTGGGAGCGAAGTGCCCTGTGGGGTCTGCAAAGACCTTCAGGGGCTGCCAGCCTGATGCCGGAGAAGGATTTGTCCTAGAAACCCTTCCCCTTCCTTAGCTGTGAGGGTTTGGGGCAGAACACCCTCCTTGCTGGGGGACGAGGGCTGGGAGCTGCCGAGCCCAACCCGAGTCCCCTTCCGCTGCCTGGCGTGGGGGCTTCAGACGCCCCTGTCCAGCTGCGGCTCTTTTGCGTGCGGTGAAGTCCCAGGGTGATGATTTTCATGTTCACCTCGAGAAAAGCTGTTAGTCAGGGTTGAGGGGGTTGTGTGGGGTTTTTGATGGTTTTGTGGGTGTTTTTTGGTTAAAATATGAGCTTCTCTTTCTTCCATTCTCAGATTAGCTCAACAACCTTTTTCTGAGGCTGACGGAGCTGGAGCTTGCTGTGTTGATAGTGCTTTGAAAATCTTGAGACTAAGAAACATGTGATTTTATGGATTTATTTATTACTTTAATGACCTATAAGGAGGAAAAAAAGGCAGTGAGGGGAAATTATTAGACTGGATTCTGAAGACTTGATACAACCACTAACCTCTGCAGCTTCTTTCATGGGTTAATACTTTTATACCAAGTGAAACTACGCAGTTCAGACAGTATAACCCAAAAGTCATTACAAAAGAGGATAATTCCAACTTCCAACATTTTATTAAAAAAAAAAAGTTCTACGGGGGGTTTAATCATACTGTGTTAATCACTTTCATTATCACCGGTACAAGCATAAGAGTGCAAAGTTCTTTGAAGGGCAACGTCGTCACACGGTGCCGTCGGCTTTTACGGTTTCAGGTTGCTGGTTGCAGCCCCTCTGAATATGCTCTGTGTGTATCTTTGCTCTTTGGGGATGCAACATGTGCTTTATCTCCTCCTTCCTTTAACATCAGAGTGCTCTTCTGGGAATTGCCTTAATGACAAAACCTCACAGGATCCACCAGAGAGGGAATTTCCAGGGTTCTATAAAAATTTAACAGGGTTCCATGGAAATGGTTTGAAAAAACCCAGAGAATTGGACTCGGTCTGTGGGGGTTGCAACCATTCAAAATATGTCTCTTGTGGTAACATAAATCTGTTAAACTCTACTGAATGTTTTCCTGTAAAGTGTATCTTTTCCTGTTGAGATCCTGGAATTCTGCAACTTTCCACACAAAAGGACACACGAGTATTTGCCTCAATGCCCTTGGCCCTTTCAGATTCAGAATGCTCTGAAGGCTGGACTCGGTAGCAGGAGGCTCTTTTCAGTGCATATTTAGTTTTATTTCCTTAAATGAGACAACTCCAAGAGCCGCTGTACCAGAAACTCTGCACAGAGCCCTGGAGTGATACACGACGTGCAGGAGATGAGGCTGCCTTCCAACACCGAGTACTCAATACCATGTTGCGAGCGGTATTTAAATTATCTCTTTCACTAAAGCCTGGAGAATTAAGACTTTCAGAAATGGTTAATCTCGTGTCACTGGGGATCCGGATTCCGGTACAGCTGGTGAATCCAAGGCAGGACACGCAGTTACTCGGCAGCAGGAGCTCTCGGCTCTGCAGCACTGGGGTGTTTGGGCTGCACCCGCAGCAGGTACAAGCAGTGCTTAGCCCTGCCAGGGAGGGGGGATAGCTAAAACTAGACTTTTGTAAATTTGTGTGTTATATAGAGCATCACTTGGAGGAGCAACACGAGAAATATTTAAAAGTTCTGCAAAAGCTGAATTTCAATACTGTGCTATTGTGTGTTTTGGTTTTATTGTTGGGTTGTTTTGGTTTTTGGTTTTTTTTACCCCCCCTTAAACCCCATTTGGGGCCAGGCTCCTCACTGGCGTGCATCGCTCTGATTTTGAGAAGCTGTGCTAATTGAGGATCTGTCTCTCTTGTGTTACATTTAAAATATTCATACAATTAAACAGTGCTTTGAAGTGCTCTGGAGCTAGATGTACTGTGCTTTACTCTGGGTGGTCAGGAGATGAAAATGGAAATGTTTTAATTGGATTTGGTCCTAAGAAAGTGTGCCATGTCCTTGCTGGAAATTCCTTGCT
Organism: Phaethon lepturus; assembly: GCF_000687285.1. Taxonomy (NCBI): domain Eukaryota; kingdom Metazoa; phylum Chordata; class Aves; order Phaethontiformes; family Phaethontidae; genus Phaethon; species Phaethon lepturus. The sequence goes on from NW_010526496.1 coordinate 2,753, forward strand.
AAGCGATACTACACCTCCTCCTCGCAGCTCAGAGCTGTTGGCCCTGCGCAGAGGGGACCATGATAAATGGTTGGTTTTAATCATCTCCACTTTGGAGTGAATTAGGAAGGAGGGGCATGTTTTTATTCACTGAGCTGTATTACTCCACAGAGAAGGATTTGAACCAAGGAAAGAACTCATGCATCTTGGCTGTAGGACAGGTTTGGACTTGTTTGTTTATTTGTTTTGGGGTTTTTTATTTTTGTTCTGTTTTTGTACAGCGGAAAAACCCCATTTACTCCAACTTCTTGCAGCTGCATAATGAGGTGCCATTTTCTGATAGGCAATATCTAAAGGTCAGAGAAAGCCTTGCTGCTATAAAGTAATGGCTTATGCGCTTGCAGGGTGTGTGTGTGTGCACAAGAATTTCCTCTCTCCACCCTGAGCACCAGCCCAGCCGCCGCAGAAGCTGTGTGCAGGGGCTGTGGCACGTTCCCCAGGCGATCGTGCCTTTTGAGAAACTGCCATCACTGGTGACATAGCATTGAATTTTAAAATTTGTTGTGCTGTTGGATGGGTTTGGTTTTTTTTGACATACTTGTCTCGCTTCAGATTAATTTACAAATCTTTCAGTCTCTGTTTTCACAAAGCTTTCACTCAAAGTTGTCATATTCCCAAGCTTTGTTGGGTAACATCTTGTTGGCGATATACCTCTGGCACAGCTAGGAAATAACAGCAGATGAAATGTATATAGCTTTCCCTCTGGCAGCAGCAAACACTGATATTTTCACAAAAAGCTTTTTTTTTTCTTCTGGAGTCCTAAGACTTATATATGTGTGTATAAATATGTGTGTATATATTAAAAAAGTATATGCGTGTGTGTGCATATAAGTAAAATTATGTATAATGTGTGTGTATGTGTATACACACACTTATGTGTGCGTATATATAAATGTTAGCCGCTTGGTGATATTTCTGGAAGGTTAGATGACATTGTAATCACTCAGAACTTTACGTCCTTGAACGTTTAAGCTGAAAATCTTCAGGCAACATTAAATCCACTGACTTTAGTCACCAAATGAACTTGCCCCTCAAATATGTATTTCTGTGACACTCTCCTTCCACTGCAGGTCTGTTTTCTAATTTTATTTTCCTCTTTCATCTTCCAGCTGCTTATCTGTCCTTCCAGATTCATTACCTCTCCTTTCCTTTCTCCTTACTTCCTTTCTTCTCCTGCTGTGTTCCCATTTTTAATGATTTATTTTATGTTTTATTTTACAATGTTTATATCTGCAGAATGAACTGGTTTTATAACCCCCCAAAATGAATTCTATAATTTATTTTCCTTGTGAAGTTAATGCTCACTGCTGCCGAACGGCCTCTCGCTGGTAGCGATGCACACCCTGATACTGATGCTGGGGGACTTCACTGCGGTTCAAGCCACATATTTTGGCTGAGTCAGTCAGGACTGGATCGTGATGCAGGTGCCTGGGGGGAGAGGACCGGCCTGGGGTAGGAACTTAAATATAGCCATTCTGAATCGGACCAGTCATCCCTGCGTCCCCAGCTCCTGCCTTTGGCAACAGCAATTAGCAGATGGTTAAACAAGAGCATGAACTGGGGGAACATCCAGAGCAGTCTTTCCTTAAGCATCCAGCTCCTCTTCCCTTTCTTGCCATCGTTTGCAGCAATCAGAATTTGGTGACTTCCTAAGCAGAAATTGCATCTTGATCATCTCATTTAATAGCCACTACTTGGTCCTGTCTTCCATAAGTTTGTCTAATCTGCCCATGAACGCATTTATCCTTTGTCTCCATAGTCCCATAGCAGTCACTCAATTATGTGTGGAGGGACAAAAATTTTCCTCCTGTTTGTTGTAAACCTGTGGCCTGATCATTTCACTGGGTACCTCCTAATTCTTGAAGTGTGGAGGGAGGCCAGGAACAGGCAGCGCTGGGTTTCAAGTGGGTTACGAGCCCCAGTTCAGTGTCGGGAATCTTTACCTCCTCCTCAAGGCAGAAACACCTCGCTGCCAGCTGAAAACTAGAGTCCATAAATGCATAAGCATTAGTAAGGGGGTGCATGAGGGTTACAGAAGGTGCATAAATCATCCAGGGTATTTTTAAATAATAGCTTGTCTCACTCCCTTGAGTTTATTCCTCAACCCCTCAGTACATTTTGACATTCAGACTTAATCATACCTTCCAGTCAAAATCTGCAGCAGAGCACTGTCTCGGAAGAAAGCTGCAGCTCCCTTGAGCCCAGACCGCAGATCGACAGGGGCCGGGCAGAGCCAAGGCTGGGCTGATCTTGTAGATGATGGCACATAAATGGTACCAGCTTCACAACATCCATGAGAAATCCCGGTGGTGAGCGACACGCTGCTCCCCGGTTATCCCTGAGCCTGGGCGGGAGCAGCTTAGTGCCGAGCAGTTAATTTCTGCTGTTCTCTCTCTGCTTTAGCACAGTTACTCTGGTCGCTGAGCAGAGGACTGGAGTGAGTGGGTGTCTGGGGGTGGTCCAGTGGACTGGAGTGACCACCCCATGGGGGTCCTCGTTCTCATCCTGCACCCCCCGACCATTGGCCTGGCATTTTTGCGATTGCTTTCTTAAGTGGTTGTGTGGCGTGAGAGCTGTTTGATCTAAATGCAAATGCCGAAGCATTTAGAAGCCGGAAGGAAGGGAAGCTGGATCCAGACACTGCCTTTAGGAAGAAGATGCGATTCCTGGTGGTCTTTGTCTCGGTTTTGTCAGAGGACAGGTTTGCCCGCCTGCCTCCTGGCCACCATGGCATGGCCTGACAGCAGAAGTGTCATGTATCTCCCGTTTGATTATCCACCACCACTCAGCTCTGCTGCCAGTCGCGTGAAAGAGAGACAGTGGGAAGAGCAGCAGGAGGCAAGCAGGGCACTCGCTTTCAATTTGCCCATAAAGGAGGAACAAAAAGGGAAGGATGATGAGGTGGCCTGCAGTGCTTTGTGGAAAGGAACATCTTTTTCAATTACCCATGTCTGCATTGTGTAAAGTATCAGGAGTCCCAGTACGTACTGCCCAATATCCCACTTACGTCAATATAGATCAGCTTAACGCACAGAAATTATACATGATACGAACAGCTTATCGAACACAGTAGATAATTGCTGGATGCTCTGTCCAACCAACAAACCATACTCTGGGAAGCCTTAATACTTTGGCTGTGACCCTTGGGAGTGATTTTAAACCTTGCAATCTCCTTTATCTCCTCCTGCAGTTTAGGAATAAGAATTATTTTCAGGAGTGATTCAGGCTGAAGTTCCAATCTGTGAGAAGACTCACAAGGAATACACCAAAGGTGGATGACCACCTCAGAAAGCTCAGATGACACAAAGAAAAGCTGTGTGTGTGACAGCACATAGAAACATTTTCATTGGAATTGCTCCCTGCCCTCTGTAGTCCTGGTCTGACACAAACCTGCAGCGCGCTCAGCCTCAGACAGACAGCAATTTCCTTCTCACAAAGCCCTGCAGAGAGGCACATCCTCAAAGCTTCAGAATATAGCAGTGTCTGGCAGAGACAAACTACACAGGACTCTCTTTCCCCAGTGGTGCCTCTTCATTATGTTGGTATATACTGCAAAATAAGATAAAAAGTTCTCTTGGCATCAAGGACACTATCTCCCTAGCAATCTAATACTTGCCAGGTTGAGAAGTGAGAGCAGATGTGCTTCGTTGCTCTTGAAGTACCCAAGAAAGCACTGACTAGAGGTTTATTAACTTAGGAAAGTTGTCCATCCACTAAGAACCGTAAATAATCCACAACAGCCTTTCTGCCAGACTCCACATCCGATCTCTCCTGTTTATGCTAATTCACAGCCAGATGAGATTCTCCTCCTCACAGCTGGCCAGCAGATTATTTTGGGCAAAGATGTGATGAACTCAGCTGGAACAACCCGCTGCCTTTTTTGGTTCTTGTTAGCTCTAAGCAGCTCTTGGCATTAGACTGGACAGTTGCTTCTGGGAGCAAGAAAGGATGGAGGGACCTGATTATGGTTGGAGACCATTGCCGTCTTCCTGAGGATGGCAGCCAGAGATGTGGGCACTGATGCATGTCAGTTGAAGAGCTCAATGTTGTACCAGTGTGGGTCATAGGCTGGCTGTGGTTTGCGAGCTTGCAGCAAATGGGGTAAATAGCTGTAGGCACATGTGCTTTGGTACCCTGGAAGAAGTTCCTGTCAGCTGGTGATGCAGGTTTCAGGGGCTTTGTCACTGCCTGGCAGGTCTGGAGGTGGGCATTTCCCACCTGCTGCAGGAATGTTGGTGCCACTCCATGCCACCTCTCCAGCTCTGGTTTCTGGGTGCTGGTAAAAACTCACTGAACTCTGATTTCAAAGGGATGAATAATGCAGAAGGGAAAAAAATGGAACTATCATGGTTTGATAAGATATTGTACCCACATGTAATTTCTGCTCATCTCTGGTAAAACTGTGGTATTAGAAATAGCCTGACTGTTTCTGTCTAAATTTCAACTCCATTTTCACACCTGATGCCCAAACATGGCCTTTTCTTGCCTACATGCATATCCATCTGTTCAGATGGCACAAAGCCTCCTTGCATGTGAGCAACATGCCTGTTGCACTGGGAGAAAGAACCTCTTTACACTTAATTACCTTCAATGAGGAAAACTGCCAAAATGGGCTGAAACAGCTTCAGGGCTTCAGCCTTTGCTGTCTTATGTCTCTCTGATCTCCTACTTAATATGGGAGACTTTTAAAGGTTGCTGTGAAGAGAAAGAGAATAATCTTTTCCTCTCTCCAGGATAAAGTAATGTCTTAAACTTCAGCAAGGAAAAATTCAGACTAAATAGGAGGAAAAACCTTCTAACAGCAAGGATGAAGGTTTCCTGGGGAGGTTGTAGGGATTCCACAGCTGGAGGTCTTCAAGCGGGGGTTGGATAAATATTTATCAAGAGTGACATAGCCATGGTTGAGCTTTCACAGGGGAAAGGAGTAGAGAAAGCAAATTGTTGAGATGCTGGGGTTATTTCCAGCCTTTTGATTCCATGAAGTAAGCAAGAACATTTTAATTCTAAAAAAAAAAAAAAATAAAATAAAATCTTCCACTTCTGCTGCTCCAGGGCACGGAGTCAGGATATGACTTACCTGTGCCAGGAAGTGTGAGCTCAACAGAACAGGATGGAATATGCTTTCCCAGCCTGTACAAGTCAGCAGCTGTGGTGTTACATGCTGGATCAGCTGCAGCTTCTGAGTGTATTTACTGTCAGCCCTAAACCCAGCAATAGGCCACTTGAGGGGAACAGAAATTCAGATCTTTGTGTTCATGCATATCTTTTTCTGATGTTGCCGTAACTTTCTGGGATAGTTAAAGCCATCCTTAGGAAAGACTGTTGGCAGTGATTTGGTTATTTGCTGAATTTACCTTTTGCTTCTCTTTGCATTTAAATAATCCTGCTTTGGTTATTAGAAGTCCCAAATGCATCCCCTTGGTCTGCTTGCATCTTGCTCGCTGCAGCTGCCCCATTTTGTATTTTGCATGGGCAGTTCATGTGTTCTGCCTGGCCAAGAAGTCTGAGTGAGACTGATGATGACATTGATGCTATAAAACAGTTTTCTGCTATTACCATGGAGAAATGGCTGCTGGCTGGACAACAGGAGGGAAACACATTGGGCTAGCTCAGGAGCAACCAGAGTTGTAGGCTTGACATCTTGGTCTGCCTCCCTGTTCTGGGAGGGCAAAGCCTGCATCTGTCTGCAGCTGGCCCAGCACACGTCCTCCAGCTCCCTGGGGCAGTCGGACCTTCTGCTGCCCATGGGGGAAGGAGCTAAACCTTGGCTCCTTGCAGGGAGAGCCGTTACTGGAGTAAGGGGGAGATGGTTATTTCCCTCCACAAGCTGGTGTCTGAGGTGTGGGTGGCAGGATAACAATGCATCCCACAGTACAGATGGCCCAAATTACACACTCACTTGGCACAAAAGGAGCCTGTGGAAATTCACTTAACGATCAGCACTTGTTTTTGGCCATGGCTGTTACTGTAGCAGATGAGGCTTATATTGACCCTAAGACCATCTATCTTCTTGAACAGGGGTGTTTTGAGCACAGGGTGAGGTAACTGAGTTTTTTCCATTATTTTGCCGTGGTCCCAGCTGCTCATGAATGACTGTCTCTCTTGCCTCAGTTGATTTGGAGCCAACTGCTTCTCATCCGGATCTTATTTCACCTGGAGAATGGCACTTTCTGGGTAAATCTGTGTCATTCGCAGGCCTGAAGAGAAGAGAAGAGCACTCTGAGGTCAGCAGAGTGCTGGAAACCTGTAGTGTTTTGCAAATTTTCCTTTAAAGTGACAAACTACTCATGCAGGTCTCGTCATTGCTGTGGGTCACGAATATATGATGTCTGGTTGGGTGTTAGCCTGTCGGTGATACTGATTTGGGACTGAAGTAATGGTACTTTTCTGGCCACTGGGCTTGACTGCGTACTTGTGTCCAAAGAGCCCATCAGCAGGGAAAAATAGGTAGTCCAAAATAATTGAAGGGAATGAACTGCCGCTTTATGAGGAGGGACTGGATCTCCCCATTTGGAGAGGAGAGAGGAATATGACTGAGTTTTATGAAATCACAGATCCAGAGGCTGAAGTGAACTCAGAACTGTTGTTCATGCATCCCCCAAGGAGCTGGCATGGGAGATGGGTTTGAGGAAGGTGACTTTGTGAGTCAGGCTTTTGTGACCAAGAGTAGCATATGCGTGCTTGGCTGCATGGTGGCAGCCACTGAAGCTTTGCTGGGAAATGGAAAAAATTGCCTACTCCATCAGCCAAACAGGGGCATCCCAAGGTGGCCAGTAACTGTCCAGCTGGGAATACTGGGCCAGCAGCTGAAAAAAAGCAGTATGGTTTGTACTGTGTGGACGTGGAAAAAACCCAGAATGCAAATCTCTAGGAGGGGAACCTCCAAACTTCGCTGTGCTTATGTGAAAGCCAGTCCTGGAGGCCAAACGTATATAAACATAACAACTTTATTAACTAGGTGGGTGGATGCCATACCTGGTAGGACATGTGATGGGAATGCAAGCTGAAACCTTTCACTGTGGGTGTGTATGGCAGGTCTGTGCCAGCATAGCCATTAACCAGTGTTCATAAAGCCATCTGGAATTTGTTCTGAATTTCACAGTGTAGACAGCCAGGGAGACCACTGGTTTTGCTTGAGCATTCACTGAAATAATGTGCCACCAGCCCCACGTTATTGCTAGTGGATGAGTTCTGCACAGGCAGCAGTGCTGTTACTTCAATGGAAAAACCTAGAGTTTCAGGGTGATGATGTGCTGCATAGCTCTCCTGCTTTAATAGTCACTCCCTGAATTGCTCTCTTGGATGTGCTAATTCCACATGCCTTTGTCTGCTGTTCTGCTTTCCTCTCACAAAGCCAGGAAAGAATAAACAGCAGTGTAATGCAATGGGCAACAGTATAAATGCCCGCCAAAGAACAACTGCTGAGACGGTTGACATGAGAATTTGTAAGAGAAACAAAAGAAAATATGCTGATTCTGCTGGTTTGCTGCCGAACTCTGCGGTGCCTGACTAAATGTTATGTCAGAGTTCCATTGCTCATGGTTTTCTGATGCTTCACTGGGGAATAAGTGTCATTGTTTAAGTTATGCTGTTAAATCCCAAGTTGCAGGGTAGGAGGACTCACCTCTCTTCTATCAACTGCCTGTCTAAACACACTTTTATGAAGTACAGACATTAGATGAGAAATCTTTCTTTGTTTCACAATACTCTGTAATTTTAAGAGGAGGAGAGAGACACACACAAAACACCCCCGACCGCAGCACAGGGTACCACCACCCACCTGCCTGTTGGTTCTGCTCAGCATCACCCTGGAGGGTGGGACTGGGGGAAGCTGCCCGCTGGAGGCAGCGGCAGGGCTGGACCTTTTCCTGGTGGAAACTGGTCTGGGGCCACTGAACCGTGGTTCACAGCCAGGTGAATATTCAAGAGGAGGTTGGTTTCAGAAAAGAATGTAAAAATACTTGACATTTTTGAGAGACTTAACAAGGGAGATCCATTCGTTGAATGGAAGAAGTGGAGGTATGGAAAGTGTTTAATCCAAGGTCACAAGCTGGGCTGGTAATGAGACCAAAGTTGGAGCCCACGCCTAAAGCACAGCTTGCTTAGACAAAGCAAGGATGCTTTCTAATTCCCCAAAACCATTAGGAGCCCACAGTCTTACAGGGTGCCCCTCTTGTCTGCCCGCACTGCACAACCCCAGCCCCGGACTGTTGTATTTCTTGTTCGTGTTGCATTGCAGAGGGAAAATAGCAGCGCCCTGAGAGCGAAGTCCCAGGCAACTTGTGTTTAAAAGATGGAGCAGCAGTATGATATGCGCTGTGAAGAGGAAAGCATCTTAATCCACTCTTATGATGACTATAAGACCTCTGTCTTTTCTTGGCTCTGGAAACAGCTTGGATCTGGAATGCTGAAGGTATAATGGATAACAGTATATTACAAAAAAAGAAATTCCCTTACAAGTAATGGCAGGAGATTAATAAAGTTGGCTGAGGCAAGGAGCTTAAGGTGGCAGGTGGTCCATGCTTTCAGCTCTGGTGACCGCCGGTGCCGTTGCGCCTGGGGGTCTCAGTGGAGAGCTGACCCCCGAGGGACTGCAGGGAGCTCAACAAGCCGAAGACGTTTCTAAGGCCCTGAGCATCCACCCGCGGGGAGGGTGAGCCACTGCCACCCTGGGCAGCGATGGTTAAGTCATGGTCAGCGACCGATCCCTGGAGCCACCTTGCCCATTTCAGCTGGGTGTTCGCTTAAGACCCACGGTCTTCTTTTCCATTACATATTTTGATCTTCCCACCTAATTATCTAAGGGTCTAAAACATGGAGCAAGGCTTAACTCGAGAGAGAGTGGTGATAATAGTAACAGCATTTATGCAGTAATGTCCTGTGGTGGGAAGCGCTGTGCTGATCTTTAGTGCTTATTGATATTGGTTTCCCTTATGTATCAATCTGGGAATTTATCCGGCCAAAAAAGCATTCGGTCAATAATCTCTATTTAAAACTATCGCGGAACAGCACATCAACTGGGCGCAGGCAGTCGGACCGCGAGGGTTTGGCAGAGCAAAACAGAGGGTCTGGGCTGGCCATCGCTTTCCAAGGTAGGGTGGCACAAAGCAGCAGAAACTTCAGGAGAGTCGAATGGTCACTGGAGATTTATGGCAGAAAGGTTTAGGGTACCTGGCATGGGGTAGACGCTGAGCTTTTGTAGTCTGGTTCCCCACGAGGGTGTCTCCAGTGGCGTCTTTGCACGCCTGGTTGCCTGCCTTAGAGTGGGATTCTGCAGAGTTTTCGTGTTAGGCGAGATAAATCCAGATCAAAGCGCTTAATGATGAGGTGTTGTAAACTTTGAGTAATGCTGCAAGTAAGACAGAGCTTTACTGCCCTGGGGCAGTACGACTGCAGCCTCTGACTGTGAAAGGAAATTAGTTACTACAGCCCTTGGTGCAGCCGCTTGCTTTGCCTCAAACTGGTTGTTCTGGCCACAGTGCTTAGGGAAGAAAGGGAGCAGTGCCTGTGCTTGGAAGTGGGCTGGGATTTAATGCCTCTGTGGTCCATCTAGGGATTACCTTTGGATGGGAAGGATTCTCGATCAGCCCTAAAATAGACGGATACCATCTGACCCATAACAGGCTTCCAAAGTCTCTGTGACAGCTGAAATAATTGCACAAAGCTCCTCGCAACAGCAACATCTGCACGTGTAAAACTGACTGGCAATTCCGGTTAACAGCATCTGGCAGTTTGAACAGAAGTCTCAACAACCCATGCAAAGGTTATTGGAATTAAAGGGAATTACAGAATTGGTTTTAAAAACGTAATAAGCTCATGAACTCAGAAGATTGGATACACAGGCTCTGGTTTTTAAAGCCGTTCTAGTGCATCCTTCTGGCAGAGGTTATTTCTTTGACCATCTGTGAATGTCGAGTACAGAAATAAGGCTCTTGGCATACTTTCCTCTCACTATTTCTTCCTAAAGCAACATTGTTCACAAGCTCCCTAGGAAGAGAAGCAAGTCAGTGGAGAGAAAAAAGGTAGGATTGGGTATGGCTGATGCAAAAGTCCAGATCGCTCCAAGTCATGGGAATTTTGTCAGGAATTTCAGGGACTTGACAAGTATTTAATTTGTGAAGTCTGCGTATAAACAAAGTGCAACACAGCATCCAAAACAATGACAAATTTTTCAATGGATTTTTTTGGACTTGGGCTTCTCGTCCAGGGCCTGAACCAAACACCCCTGAAATCAATGGGATTGTTGCTGACGATATCAGTAGCATTTCATCTACTAACCTCTACCGGGCTCTGAAATGAATCAACCAAGCTGGTTTTAGTCACAGGGTTATCCCTTTTCCTTCAGAGAGACAACAGATGTGACTAAGGGCTACTCAGGGATGGAGAAATTCTCTGAATTCTCTCGTGTGCTTCCAAGCTGGGTTTCACCATTCGTATCTCTGACCGTTAAATACTCATCACACGCACCGCAATCCATGCCGAGGAAATGTTGATGCTTCTGGGTAAATCGAGCCACTGGAGATTTACCAGCAGGGTGAATATGAAAAGCCTCCTTTCTAATGTGACAACAGCGATGTACCCTCATACCTGTGCATCTCGCCTCTAAGCCAGCATCCCTGCTCCTACCAGAAGCCCCCCCAACTGCTGCAAAGCCAGACTGAACTACGTGCAGCGTGTTTGTAGGCTCAGTGTATGTGCAAACAAGAAACATCACACTCCAAAATCCTTAACAAACTGCAAACCCTTCTTCATTAGAAGCAGAAGAGGTGCAAGTTCCTCAGTGAGTTACTCCCTGGTAATGAATTAGCGCATGTTCAACTGCCTCCCCACCAGCTCATCAATCTCTCATACCTAAGGCTGCCGTCCTAAGTTCTTCTATTTTTTTTTTATGTCAAACAAAAAACAGATTTATGGGTAAACAGGCAAAAATAAGTAAAAGGAATGGCAATGAATTGCCATCCTTCATCAGGCCTCCCCAGGTCCTTCGTGCAGACATGAAATATGCCAGTGTAAAATCTTTGTTGCTTTACATGTAAGCTTGCAACCATTCCTTTTAGTGTTTCTCATTGTAAACTGAATAACTGAAACTTAATTTAGTATTTCTGACAGAGGCTGCACGCAATGAAATGCCAGCCTCCCTGGCTTGGGCAAAAGTGTATCGGTTAAGTGAAGGCAGGGCACCACTGGCTGCTGGTTTCCACCTATGCTTTGACATTCCTGTGCTGCGTAGCCTTGGGCACATCATTTAACCTTCCTGTCCTGGTTTCTTCTTTTGTAAAGCTGTAGGATGAATACCTGCCTTTCCTGCCACCCTCTGCTGCCAGGGGCTTTATAAAGAATAATAGAAATGAGCTCAATGTTTTTTGAAAAATGAGTTAAAGACGCAGGCAGTACCGCTCTCCTTTTAGCACTGAGTTATGTGTCCCATCAAGCATAGCTTTGGGCAACAAGGTGAATAAAGTACCAATGTCATATTGCTTACATACCTGGTAACTGTACCATTTGTGAAGTTTGTCCAGTATTAGCAGAGGGAAAGAGGAAGAAAGGCAAAAAGTTTGGTATATCTGCAATTCATGCTTTGCTGTTTTCATTGCAAACTCTGCCTAAAGCAGTTGAAGGTCTAGCTGACCTTGAATATTGGGGGGAAAAAAGAGAAATCTCCTGCTTCCCTTTGAAACATGCTGCTTCCCTATGAAAAATGCATGGAAAAGACAAATATTAGGAATGTGCCTGTAATCTGTGCCCTTCCTTTCACCAACTGGTAGTGACAGGCAGCTGATAGGAGCAGCAGTCCACAAAGAAAAACTATATACGTGACTGACAGCATTTTGATGATTTTTTTTGCATTTTTGGAGTTGGAAAAATGTCATCACTGTGTAACGTTGCCAGATTCTCTGATCTCCACAAAAACATAAACTGTATCCATAATGTTTGAGAACATTTCTCATTTGCAAAAATTTGCATTCCTAAGATGTGCATTAGAAGGGGAGAATTCTTCAGAGAAGCTGGTGTTCAGAGCGTGCAGGGCTGCCCGATGCAAGGACACACTCACAAATGCTCTATTTCTAAAGACACAGAGAACAAATAAGGGGAGAAAATAGTTTCCAGAGGCTTTTGGGGAAAGTTTAAAGGACGTTGCAAAACTAACAGAGTTCAAGGGTGGTGGGGTGGTTGTAGAGCAGCTGCTTCAGGCCCCTGAAGGACGGTAGAGCTGGAGCCGTGGTCAGCAGTGGGGTTTTGCTGGGCAACTGTGCCGGTTGTGGTGTGAGCTGGAGCCCAGGCTATCTGAGGAAACGAACCCACCAGGACCAGGTCACCCAGACTCAGCCCAGCTGTGATGTTGTCATCTTCTGCCCATGAGCCATCCTCAGAAATCCTATGACTCTGCTGTCCCCAGAGCAGAGAGAGGAGATTGTTGTGATCCTGGCTGTATGAAGAAGAATCAGAGATTTTGCTGTGGTTGCCTTGGTGGGAGCTGCTTGTCTCTGCTTTTGTTTGTGAGGGTCGAGGAACATCTCCACTGGGCTGGTTCAGTGCATTTGTTCTCAGCTCAGGTTTTGAGGCTGTTATGACATTGAGGCACTTACCCGGATTCCTGTGGGCTGCTTGATGTGACTCCTGGCAAAAAATCAGTTTTCCAGCTGTGTTGCTGCAGAATGTGTGTTTCTTTTTTTAAGTCAAAGCTAATAAATGCAAAGCAGATGGTCAGGTGTCCTCCTCACCTCAGAGAGGCAACTCCACCAGCTGTTGACATGCACAGCAGGTCACAGCTTGAGCAGAAAAGTTGATGTCCTCTCACACCTTTTGGGCTTGGTGGGCAAGAACAAACATCTTATTTCTTTATTTGTGGATAACAGTTTAGGGGTGTAAAAGTGCAGGAAGGTAACTGAAGTGAACTCTGGCTCTTCCATTCCCAAGAAAAAACAAACTAATTTTGCTTTCAGGCTCAGACTGCGTGCCTGTTTCCAGCACAGACAACAATTTTTAAGGAAACTTCTTGAAGCGAAGGTTTTAATGAGTTCTCAGCACCATATCACATCCCTTGGATTTGCATCATTTGAACCATATTTCTAGAGGTAATTTTTCAAAGTGATGCACAGCACTTTATCTGCATGAATGCCTCTGTGTGAGTGATTCGTACTTCTAAACTTTGGATGTAAAAGGGGTCCAGGCATTTGAACAAAAACCTATAGCATTTTTTCTGTGTTTCCAGTGGTTTATCCAGGGAAAGTCAGTGCGTCATTTGTTCAAGAGGGAAATCACACAGCTGTTCTCATCCTCCCCTGGGGCAAAGACCTATCAAGCCACCTTGGTCCGCGCAGCGCTGTGCCCGGCAGGACGGGCAGGCTGGGGGGCTGCACCCCACGTCTCTCAGCTGTGCTGTGGCGAGGGATGCTCTGGGACTGCATTGCAGACATGCAGTACGCTGACTTTGATGGGCCTGTGGCACCTATGCACCCTGCCCAGGGACAGCGGAGCTGCCTGGGAGGCGTTCATTAAATGACCGCTTTGCAAGGAAGATATCGGGGAGCCTGTGGCTGGAGATCCGCTCCTCCCTGTGCCTTCAGCTCCCGTGTATCTGGGCTATGCCCACAAACAGGAGTTTGCCCTGACCTCTCCAAACAAAAGGCGAGCACAGAAAGGTTTCATTCACAGCCGTAACCATGTCCTGAAAGAAGGTAGCCCTCTTGCCCTGGAAATGGATGCATTGAATAACTCTCCAGTGTTCTCAGTTCAGTGTTCAGCCTGAACATTTAAAACCTTTAAAACAACTAGGGAAGCCATCTGATTTTACTGTGTCAGTAATGATGCTACATCTTTGCGAAATTAATTTCTTCCCTACTGCATGCTCTGTTTGAGAAATGATATCACATTGTGAGATACTGCACCAAGCTTTGCTGATCACATTGCATAACAGGATGCTGGCTAATGATCCAAGATAATAGAAGGCAAAAGCTGAATAAATTTTTAAAAATCATCACGATACAAAATAATGCCAGTAGTTGGTACTGTGCAGGAGAGGCGGAACTCTTCTGAATGTGCTGCCCAGATGCTCCATCAGAAAGAATACATTTTAATAATCTAGACTGGGATGATCCACTTCATTATTTTTCAATGAGGGAATCGATGAAACACCTTAGGCTGGATGCTCAGCAGGTGTAAATCAGCAGTGCTCCAGGGGAGTTGATGGATCATTATTTCCTACTGCTGGAAGAGGAAACTAAGAACAGACACAGTCAGCACTTAAAAGTTCTCTAGTCCCAAGCAAGTGCTTGCAACACTGTCATCATGAACATCAAGCAAAAACCTGCCCTTGTTGTAGATTAATAGCAATATTCCCATCAAAGCTTCAGAATACCTACAGCAGGGACCCTGGGCGAAATCCAGCCGTCATCACTTAGCGTTAGTTAAATCAAACCACCGGTGCTTATTAAGAAGGTTAAGCTTTGCAACAAGGACGCTGCAGCCTATGCGAGCGATGACTCGCCTTCCCTGACCTTGCCTGGCTGCTGGTGCCACGCGTTTCTCGCCAGCACCGCTGGCAAACTTCAGCGCAAACCCAAAATTACAGGGAAACCCTGAGATCTTCTACTTTCCAGAGCTTGGTGATGATTTCGCTTTTACAAGGCTGAACATGTGAAAATGAAGAGTAGAGGACAAGGAGAGAAGACGTAAGAGAGGAGGAGAGATGAACTGCTCTGCCCAATAAAGCAGCCCAGTCTATTTTTTGGCCCCTTGCAGTTCATTACTCACAGCTCCTTGGGTGAATGGATTTTTTTTTTTTTTCCTATTCAGAATAATTCTCAGATCTCCTAACAAAAAACCCCCATCAACCAGGAGTATGCTTCTTCAGTTTTCCCGTGGAAAAATTTCAGAGTAATTAGGAAGCAGAAAGAATACATATGGCCAGCCATATAGCCAGAATAATAATCAAGAACAGCGGGGTGGGGGAGAAGAATCAGGCAGCGCTGCCTGTGAGACAGCCCAGGCTGTTTGGAAACTGTGTGCCCAAACAGCATCTGGTCAATTATAAGATATGCATCGAATGAAATTCAAACTCATTCACAAATGAATTAAGATGAGAGCGAAAGGGAAACATTTGCAAAGAATATAATTGGAATTAATAATTCAGACAGTCCTGCCTCACCTCTTCAAAATACTGTACAAATATTTGTGGTGACTTGCTGTCTGCGTGGGAAACGTGCTTCACGCATACAGCCAAGTGTGTGCAACAGGAGGGAAAGATGCCTTGTGCTCCCACGCTGGAAAATAATACCCTGTGGTTGTGAGCAAGGCTGGAGGGTCTCACTGGGAGCATGTGCCTGGCTTGGGCTCGCTGCCTGCTTGCTTGGAAAGCCTCTCTCCATGAAAGTCCACAAGCGTTCATCACCTGCGATACCTGTTAGTTCTGATGGGTGGCCTTGGGATACCAAATGGGGTGATGGAAGTTAACGAAGAAGGAAAAGCCTGGATAGAAATACCCTTTAACGAGGCTCTGAGTCATATAACATAGCTGCTTCTGCCTTTCTCCTTCCTGCCCCTTGCAGCGCGCCTTTATTTAGCACGGCATTCC
>NW_010526496.1:18396-25171 GCF_000687285.1 Phaethon lepturus
TGAACTCCTGCAAAAAAAGGAGGCACAAGCTTAAAATTAAACATGCACTTAAGCACCATCCTGAACTGGTGCTGTGCTTGCTCAGTGCAGAATAACGAGATGCCCCGTCATCAAAGAGTGGGCAGAGAACAGAGACACTCAGCAAATAAGCGTTTAGTTATAATATTTCCTCTAGTGCCTGTTTCTCTGTCCCTCTAGGGTCGGGTGCAGGACCACATCTCCTGCACCGCAAGCTCATTAACCTGATTTCCTCTTTTGAAGAGGTGGACACGGATCCTGACATTTAGCATGGAAAAGCGGATCTGCAGGTCTTCAGCACCAACCTTGACATTTGTTGACATTTCTCTTCCTTTACCCCTTTGATGTTTGTGGAAAAAACCCTATAAATACGTATATACGTAGATGTAAAGGGAGGTGAGCAGGAGAAGAGCAGCCCAGCTAGAGGACAGCCTGGCGGCGCGGAGCAGAGGCTGCCGCGCTCCCCCGGGCGCTGATTTCTGGGGGTTCGCTCCTCATGGGAGAGCAGCAGCAGTGACGAGCAAGGGGAGATCCACAGAGCCTGTCGGAGCGCAGGAGGTGTCAGAAAAATCATTCATCCCGCATTTCCCAGCGCTTCCCTCCAGCACGCGGCTCAGCCGTGAAGAGGTCCCTCGCACCGGCGTGTGCACGCACGGGGCCAGCGCAAACAAGGCACCGCCGCTGCATGTACGACCTTCCTTAATGCAGTTTCTTTGTTGCCTCCTGCTATTTTCAGTGCTGCAAAAGGGAGTGCCAGGGTTATTTAGGCTATTTTTGATGTTTGCAGCAGGCTGGATGAGTGTTTGGTAACAGCAGATGAGCAAATTGCAGCTCAAAAAACAAAGCGCAGCTACGATGGTCTCACTTCAGTCACCTGCACCATACTTGGGCAAACAAAGGTGGGAGAAATTAATGAGCAAACATAGCTTGAAAGCTTGGCCCTGCTGAAATTGGCATCAAACAGCGCAGCTGCAGTGGGTGTAGGATTTCTGTGGAAATAAGGCCCATCTACCTGCTCAGGGACAGCCCCAGGAAGCAGCCGGCCGCTCGAAACCCGGTGTCTGAAGGCTTGGAAGTGCCGAGGCAGGTTTCTGACAGGTAACAGCTTTGAAGCTCTGCCTTGGTGCAACGAAGGGATGCCTGAACCCAGGCTCCCAAAACTTTCTCCATTTTTAGACCCTTCCCCAAGGAGGCAGAAAGAGAGAACCTATTACTTTACTATAGGTCCATAATTAAGATTTTTTTTCTTGTTGCACATCCTGCTGGTTTTCAGCCAGCACAGAGATGCCAGACCCACTCATTGCCTCTAACCCTGACTGTCAGGCACTTCTTGCAGCACTGGAGCTGAACCTTCCCCAGAAAACAGCAGATGTTTGCTGACTGCATCCTCCCAGAGCGTCCCCGGATCTGCCCATGGGTTGCTGCCACGTGGCATTGACAGCATGAAAGTCAAGTGGTACCTTCAAAGACAGCATCACTCCCAGGCAAAACCTGCCTCGTGCAGCAGAGTAGTACCAGGTGTGATCTTTCCCTGATACAACATTGCTGATAAGGATTTGATCTTCCCATGAACAGGAAAATTCAAAATGTTGCTAGAGGGCCTAAGTACCCAAATCTTTTAATGAGCAAAAAATTTATCATTACTGTTACTATAGCAGACAGGAAGACATTGCCAGACAGTAAATCTGTTGTGGTGGTTATTGCCATTTAATACTGAGTCAATATAAGTAATGTCTTGGAGTCTTTCCACACAAACTGATAAAACAGCCAGGACATGGGCTGCTCTCCAAGCAGCAAGTAGTTTGAACTTGAGATTTCTGTAATAATTTTTCTCACTCTGTGCTGAGGAGGAAAGGGTAGACTCAAGGGCTAAGGCATTTGCTGGTGTATTGAGTTGAAATCTTGGCTTTGGTTTCCTGTGTGACCTTGGGCAAGTCATTTAATCTCTCTGAATTGCTGTACAAGGGAGATCCCACTTCTGCCACCCCAGCTAACTTCTTTAGCGTCTCTGGGATAAAAGTTGTCTCTTACTATGGTTCATATTATCTCAGCTGATCCAAGATCTGGTGCATGTCTTGGGTTGGAAAATAGGAAACATCTGTGAAAAAGAACGTATTTCATAAAACCCAGGTGACAAGTATCTTCTAACAAAGATCCTAAGTCTTCAGCTAATTCAGAAAAATCTGGTAGGGGATCTGGTAATGCCGTATCCATGCACGCAGTCTTGGGAAATTCATCAACATCATTCATTAACATCATTCATCAACAGATGGGGAAGGGTGAGGGGAGGTTCTCCAGCCAGGGGACTATCCCATGCGATGCAGGGGTGCACGCTGACAGCCGGTGGTACGGGCAGGCAAACGCTCCTGCGCCGCTCCTCCTCTCTCCTTCCCCTGTTCTCCACCAAGTCATACTACCTGGCACAGCCTTGTAGACCCTGGGCAGGTCTCTGAGTCACTTCCTATACTAATATGGGATTAAAAGGAGGAGAGGAAGCACCAGCTTTTACTATCAGTGAGCTGCAGGATATTCAAACTATGGATGATCCTGGGTATGGATGTCAGACATGAAGTCTAAGGTTAGGAAATGAGCCAAGGGACCGAGACAGACACTGAGTAGTGACAGACAATGCTTAAATATTCTGGCACGCTGTGATCCATATCCCCAAGTTCACTCCACTCCAGCAAAGCCCGCCTTGATGGGCCAAACCACCTGCAGTCACGTTGATGTGGGGTACAGTCGCCTTCCCTCCACTCTCGGTATGTGTGTTTGGTTGACTTCTTTTGCTGTTTCTCCTCTTTTCCTAGCTGTCTGCGCCGCTGTGGTTACCTGTAGACATGGAGGGAGGGCAGATGTAACTTGTTGCTAAAACTGTTTACTTCTGGCTGCTAAATCACACTCCTGCTCCCTGCTCGTGCCTCGTGGTCACCGACCTGTGGGGTGATGCTGGGATGCGGCACTCAGCCCCAGCCTGCAGCTGCAGCGCAGGCTGAGCAGTAACGGCGACATGATTAGACTAAGATTTCTCTTTGTTGCCTTAAAATGTCTTTGCGTTTTCTTTTGTTCAACATGTATTCCAGCTCAACTCAGCAAAGAGCTGTAATGGGGTAAACATGGCAATACACTTAGATAAAACTGTCCCAAAGGGAAAACAATATAAATCTTGCCGGTTTGAAAAAGCCTCAGTCAAAGGTTTTCGTCAAGATACTGAATTGATGTAGCAGTTTAACGGTTATTTAATATTTATATATTCGTGCCTAGCATCCAGATAGGTCAGGGCCCTGTTGTGCTACGTGAGACACAGACACATTCACATGCACAAGGTCTCCAGCGTATTTCGGAAGCATTGCCGATAGCTCCAGACTGTTACTGCAGCCACCAGGACTTGCCTAATGGGAAAAATGGGTTTTAAAGGTGCTTCTCAATGCACTGAAAACTCTTTGTGGAAGCATTCAGATTACACAGACAATTGAGTTTTCTCTGAAAACCTGTTCTTGAAGGCTTCATTTCGGAGAAGGAAGTCTTCTGAATTGGTGGCACTTAACTCCTGTCTCAATGCAAGCAAATGCTGTATTGATCCTGGATCCAGCCACGCTGGGGATCAGGACTGCGGTTCAGAGTTGCTCCAGGAGATGCGCAAGGGAGTTTGGCAGGGTTTGTGTTTCTCCTTCCCCTCCTTCTGCCTCCAAACACACGTTATTTACGCGCTCTCACACATGGCTGCAGGAGGAGTTGGGTGTACAGAGTGCTATATGCGTGCTCCCCTTATATTTCTGTCTACACCAGGGTAATGCTGGGCTCCGGATAGTTTGACGCTAATATTTCTGCACCTTAGTTTAGCAGCCCAGACCTTTGTGGCCCTTGAATTGGTGGAGGCAACATATGCCCAACAGGAGCTGTGAGCATGCAAAATCCTGGCAGAGGGGAAAGAGGAAAAAGAAAGAAGAAAACACGGCTCTGGCCGTAGCTGCGCTCTGCTAGCAGTGCGGCAGATGGTGGGAGGGTTACTAGATGGCAGTTCCTTGAGGCTTAGCATAAGCCAAGAAACAATAAAAGAAAGGGGGAAAAGAAGATAGAAAAGGGAATTTAAACAGATTGTCATGTCACCTTTCTATTCCTGCGTGCTGGTTTTCTCTGGGATAGAGTTAATTTTCTTCATAGTACCTAGTATGGGGCTGTATTTTGGATTTGTGCTGAAAACAGCGTTGATAACAGAGAGATATGTTTGTTGTTGCTGAGCAGTGCTTACAGCGAGTCAGGGCCTTTTCTGCTTCTCACCCCACCCCACCAGCGAGGAGGCTGGGGTGCACAAGAAGCTGGGAGGGGACACAGCCGGGAGAGCTGACCCCAGGGATATTCCCTACTGTATGACATCGTGCTCAGCATACAAAGCCAGGGGGGGAAGAAGGAGGAAAGGGGATGTTTGGAGTTGATGGCGTTTGTCTTTCCAAGTAACCATTACGCGTGATGGAGCCCTGCTTTCCTGGCGATGAGCAGGCTGAACACCGGCCTGCCCATGGGGAGTGGCGAATGGATTCCTTGCTTTGCTTTGCTTGCGTGCGTGGCTTTTAGTTTTCTCACTTTTACCCTTCGGTTCCCTCACCCATCCCACCGTGGGGCGTGAGCGAGCGGCTGCTGCTGGTTTTCTCTGGGATAGAGTTAATTTTCTTCATAGTACCTAGTATGGGGCTGTATTTTGGATTTGTGCTGAAAACAGCGTTGATAACAGAGAGATATGTTTGTTGTTGCTGAGCAGTGCTTACAGCGAGTCAGGGCCTTTTCTGCTTCTCACCCCACCCCACCAGCGAGGAGGCTGGGGTGCACAAGAAGCTGGGAGGGGACACAGCCGGGAGAGCTGACCCCAGGGATATTCCCTACTGTATGACATCGTGCTCAGCATACAAAGCCAGGGGGGGAAGAAGGAGGAAAGGGGATGTTTGGAGTGATGGCGTTTGTCTTTCCAAGTAACCATTACGCGTGATGGAGCCCTGCTTTCCTGGCGATGAGCAGGCTGAACACCGGCCTGCCCATGGGGAGTGGCGAATGGATTCCTTGCTTTGCTTTGCTTGCGTGCGCGGCTTTTAGTTTTCTCACTTTTACCCTTCGGTTCCCTCCCCCATCCCACCGTGGGGCGTGAGCGAGCGGCTGCGTGGGGCTTCGTTGCCGGCCGGGGTTAAACCGCAATATCCTGCCACCTCAGTGGGAAATTAATCCCATAATGCCGCGTAAAAAAAGCTAGCCCTGAAGGCCCAGGGCAAAAATGGCTCTGCCTTGGGGGCACGAGTGAATCAAACCTGAGGGGAGGACGAGGGCAAACAGTGATTGCGGGGCGGTGGGGGTGGTCCATACAGCCAAAACCCAGGCTCAGATCTGTCCCATCCACGTGCCCAATGGCTCTGAGAAGTAGGAGAAAAGGAAAAGAGCTGCAGAGTGAACCTGGGGGGATGCAGCTCCCGTATGACAGCATGGTTTTTTGCTCTGGGTGGGGGCGGCAGGCTGGGGGGCTGCAGCAGGGCAGGAAAGGCCTTGTTGGCTGGAGGGACCAGCCTGCTGGAGCCACGAGTTAGCTGCATCTCGGCACGGCAGAGGAGTAAATGAACCGTTCTCTTAATTGCAGATTTACAGCCAAGATGGGTACAGAGGAGTCCATATTTCTCCATAGGAGTTGGATGGCCGTGGAGAGAAGGCTCCCTGGAGAGATATCTAGGATACGGATGGACGTTACCCATAAATGCAGTGAAATAAGTTTCCCATTAGACTTAAATCCAGTGAGGCAGCATGAATCACCTTAAACATGCATAACTATCCTTTATATATCACCCCTGCTGAAGCATTAATTAACCCGTAACGACCATCCCTAGACACTCAAAAAGATTTCATTCTTTGCTCTATCCCAGAACAACTGCTGGAGAAACAAAATAATGGTTCCTGGGTCAAATGGCAACCTGGGCACTTAGTGCTGCAAAAAGCTGCAGTGAGAGTCCTCTGCTCTTCATCTGGGAGGCAACTAAGGACCATGGGACTATGTGGCCACGGTGAAGGGGTTGCTTTGAGGGATCTACTTCGTTCTTTACGGTACTCATATGTGCAAGCGCTTTGCCTGGACGGTGCTATGTCTGATGGCAGAACCTGGTAAGGCTAAGAGACCTGCCTGGAATATGGGTATTTTCCTTTTTCATTTATTGGCTTTATACAACTTTACCAAAAAAAATAACGTTGGCTTGCAGTAGATGGCACAGATTGGTTTGAAGTGGGCTTCCGAAGAGAGGCAGCTGAAAGAGCAGAGCAAAGCAAATAAAGAAAAGGCACTAAGTGAATAAAAGGGTTATTTAAGGTGGCTGCATCCCCCACTGGAGTTCCTGGTATTTGTGCCTGTGCCAGAAGAACCAGAAGCCAAAAAAAAGAGGAAGGGAACTAAGTGGAAAAGAGAAATTAAACCCCAAGTAACTGAGATCAGGTGTTTCATTTGGGCACTTGGACGCGAACGCGCTGCAGTTGGTTGCTCTTTCGACAGGGGAATTCAGTAAGTGAGGCTGCTGCGCTGATGACAGAGCTCCAAGAATGAAAACACACGTAAATTAACTCCCTTCCAGCAGACTGCGCTTTATTAAAAGCACAAGTTGTCAAGGCAATGCCTTGAAGGTCAATACTCCAGCAGCTTGGGCAAAACCCCCTAAAACCTGAACGTCCTAAATGCCTCGTGTAACTAAAGGTACTCGAGTTGCAACCCTTTATTTTTCCTGCTGCTGACGGGAGG
>NW_010526497.1:0-276 GCF_000687285.1 Phaethon lepturus
TCTCTGGCTCGAGCGGAGCGGCTTTATTCGTTTTTCCACGTTTCAGCTGCGTTGAAGTGTCAGAATTTCCTAAATTCCTGTGGGAGTTGGAGCTTTTTTCCCAGCGGTTGGCCGAGGAGCCGCTTACCTGGGGTCCCCCTTCGCGAGGCTGGTGCCGGGCCAGTTCGTCTCTCCCGTAGCCTGGGGAGACACAGGCGAGCCAGAAAAGAGACTTCACCCTCCGCGAGCTGGCAGAAGCGAGTTTGGTGTTTTCCTTCAAAGAAAAAAAAAAAGAAG
>NW_010526497.1:415-921 GCF_000687285.1 Phaethon lepturus
CAGAATTGTCCTCAGAGGGCTGGGAATTGCCTTCACCGAGAGCTGCAGGCGGCATCTCCTGTTAGAAATACCAGTAACGATAGCCCCACCTTGCCAGATTTCATTCGATTCGGTATCGTTAAACCGAATAAAATTGGGGATTGGGAAGCACGTGGCAAAGGGATCGTTGAGGATGGGATCGATCTCCCGGCACGAGCCCAGGGAAAGCCTGTTGGGGCTCTCTTGCTGCCTCCCTCCAGTTACAGCCTCCTCAAAAGGCTGAAATACAACCCGAGCTGCGCCTTTTTGAGACCGAGCAGGTTCGTGCGCGCCTCTTGCAACTTTTTGGGTTGGTTTGGGTTTTTTTGGTTGCTTCGGGAGAGAGCGCGGGCGAGAAAGCCCGGGCTGCTTTATTTCGCGAGCCGTATATAATGAATCACGGGCTGTAGAGCAGCGCAAACCCAAGTGGGCTGCGGCTCGGACCAGGCTCTTTCGTATTTTAATCCAGCCTTGCCCCGGCGCGGCGG
>NW_010526497.1:1078-1356 GCF_000687285.1 Phaethon lepturus
GACACCTTCTTGCTTCTTCTGCCGCCAGCCTAAAGTAGGGTGCTGGCAGCAGTGTCACGCTGGGGGATTTCGGATAGCGGGAGTGCCACCCCAGCCCAAATTTGTAGCCATGTGCAAGGCGTAAATCACGTGGGCAAAATCCAAACGCGTTTGCCGTGCCTGCCCCATGCTCTGCCCTCCTAGGTAACTCGTTTTTGCGTTGAGCAATGGGTGCCCACCTTCTCTTACCGTATAATAAAGAGCCGCGGCTTGGACCTGCCCCATCATCATGGACTCGC
>NW_010526497.1:1472-1854 GCF_000687285.1 Phaethon lepturus
GACCCCCTGGCTTGATCTTTGCCTCATCACCAACCACCTTGCCTGGTGCTCCAGACCCTTGGTTGAACCCGGTTGTCATCCTCATCTCCTTGGTGGGACGAGCCCTGGCTGGAGAGGTCCTGCCCTGGTGACCTGAATGTCTCCTACTGGGAGGACCTGAGATACGTGTGTCAGGCCAGTTGATCCTAGCGCAACTGCCCGTACTTAGATTCCTCAGGAAGGAGGTGAAACAGAACCAGCCAAAAACCTGCTTTCCAGAGGAGCTAAGCAGCTAATAAAGCCCAAGTCGAGCAGGAAATTTGATGAAGTCTAACAGAGCCAGGTTGGCTGGTGCCACGATGAGCGCAACGGTACGTGAATGCGACGGGGATCCAATGACCCA
>NW_010526498.1:0-790 GCF_000687285.1 Phaethon lepturus
GGCTCGGCACCCTGGGACCCCCGAGAAGGGGCACTGGGGATCCAGCCCAGCGGCGAGGACGGAGCCCGGGCATCGTGCGGGGCCGTGGACCTTGCAGGGGTGGCACGGGGGCATAGTGCCTTGGTTTTGGGGACACACAGCGACCTGGGCTGCTCTTCCTCCTCGCTGTCCACGGGGTCCGACGGTCGCTGCATCCCTTCCAGCCGTCAGAGCCAAGGAAAGGAGGACGCGGCCGCGCCCAGGGAGGGGATGCGCCAGCGAGGACCTTGCGGGAGGTGCTGGTGCATCCCCCTGCGCTACCGGCGCCGTCTGTGCCTGCACCGCCGGTACCTCCGGCAGCCGCTGGAGCCGTTCCCTGCTTTGGTGGCATGGAGGAGGAGCGGGACGCGGAGGGGTCAGGAGATCCGGCCCTTGGCCCCACATGGCTCCCTCTCGCTCCAGCAGCCTGGCAGAGGGTGAGGGCGGGGGGAGCTGCTTTGGGAAGAAAAGGCTCTTTCGTCCTAAACCTGTTTGCACCCAAACCTGCCAGGGGTCACGGTCTGCTGGTGGGGTGCTGGGGGGGACAAGGGTGCGAGAGGTGAGCGTGGGACGGGGGTGACGGGAGAGGCGTCGCGGGGGCTTTCCAAGGGCTGCGCTTTGTCTGTTTGAAAAGGCTCCCGGGAGTCCTTTGTCACGGGGGAGCGTCACCGGGGCCACCGGCAGAGGCGGCCGTGGCTGCGCGGAGGAAGATGTGCCTCCTCATCCTCGGGGGCGTGGGAGCAACCTCCTCACTCCCCGCTGCATTGGGAGC
>NW_010526499.1:0-1265 GCF_000687285.1 Phaethon lepturus
CGGGGGGACGCGTGGTTTTGAAATGCGCTTGCCGTCAGAGGGACAGAACCAAAACCCCAGTCCATAGTTGCATTTGAGCTCTGCCGCTGGGCCCACCTCGTCGGTGGTGTGTCTCATCGCATGTGTGAAAAATTAGTAACTCAATCAGCCCTTATTTGTATTAAAGTGAAGCTGGGGGAGCCCAGAAGCCGCCACATAAAGCTGTGCCGGTCAGGCAGCGGGGGGCCGGTGGTGGGGCAGGCTGGCAGGCCTGGGCACGGTGGCCCCATCAGCCAAGGTTGGAGCTGGGGCAGTAATGCGCTGCAGTTGATGTGAACCCAACCCTTGTTACCTACGCATACTTAGGTCATGCATCATTAGGAAAACACAGTGCCTAAGTGCTAGGAGACTAGAGACATTTTGTATTTGAAAATGTATTTTTACTAAGTATCCAAGTTCCTGAAACACTAGGTTGCTCCTGCTTTGGATGTAGATGCAATGGATGCTTAGCTGGATTTCCAGCCACAGCCCTGGCACCGGCGTAGTTCAAAGTTCTTTTGTTTTTGTTCAGATGACGTATTCAAAATCATTAGGGACTACAAGAGTCCTGCACTGTTACAGAAAATACAGTATTTGAACAGTAAGAGCAATACTGATATAACTAATTGCCAATATTAGAAATAAAATACAGGGCAGCTAGCCCATTCCTAGTTTCAAATTAACAACTACATAAAAATTAATAATTAAAGCACCACATCAATCGTAAAATGAAGCGGAGAAGAAAGAGCATTTCACAGGTGAAGTCTTAACATTTTTAGAGACGAGCTGAGAAGGCAGCAGGCACAAAATGCATGCTCTGAAGGTAGAAGCTGACAAATATTACAAGGCAGCTGTGGAAAAAGCTGCTTCTTGCTTCCCAAACTGTATCTTGCAGAGCAATTTTGTAGCTGGCCTACAATACTGGACTGCCTTTTTAGTTTTACTGTTCACTGTCACTCGGAAGCAACTCTGGGGTTTGCACAGTAAGTGGCCAGGAGTTTAGCAGTAACAGAAATAGCTTTCATGTTCAACAGTTTTTTTTAATAAAGATTACTTTCCCTCCTCTTCAGGGAAAAAAAAAATCCATCAGGTTTATACATTACCAAATCTTAAAATTAATAGTCTATTTACCACCCTTACCATAATCACAGAATTACTAAGGTTGGAAAGGACCTTCAAGATCATCAAGTCCAACCACTAATCCAGCACCAACATATTCCCTAAACCATATCCTGAAGTGCCACATC
>NW_010526500.1:0-287 GCF_000687285.1 Phaethon lepturus
CAGAAGAAGCGGCCCCCGGTTCTCCGCCCGACCCGGCCGCTGGTGCTGTCCAACAAGGTAGCGAACCGCAAGGAGCAGGCGGGAGGTGAGTTGCCGGCGCCAGGCCATTGAACACCGGCCTCCCCGGGGAGAAACGGCCGGGGATAGAGGAGGTGGGCCTCCAGCTCCTCTGGGGTAGACCTGCCGCTGGTGAGGCCTCCTGCGTTGTCCCCGAGAGCTGTCCCATCGCTATCCTGCGGCTTTACCTTAGGAAGAGTCATAGTAGTGTCGGGGGGCGGGGGAGGTGG
>NW_010526500.1:318-6817 GCF_000687285.1 Phaethon lepturus
TGGCGTTTGGAAATGCCTTTGCTCTTCAGGGCAGCAGAGAGGGAGGGTGTCTGGCTTGTGCCATAGAATTAGCACACGGGTTCTTTTGAAAAGACTACTTTCTCATACACACGAACCTAAATTTGTGTCTTGTGGTATTCCGTATATGAATCAGGCATCTGAAATACCTTGTTATATCTCAACATAGGATTTACCTTTAGAATTCAGTCAGGTGTCGGATGGCTGTAATGGTGCTGATCTTTGTGCTAGCAACATCTTCTCTACACAAAACAAAGATGAGATCTTTACATCACTGTTGTTTTTTCTTGCCTGCCTCTAACTCATCTTAAACTTCTCTGTGTATATTTATGCACTGTGGAGGCTGTTAGCATGAAATCCCAAACACCTGAGATTTTTGTTGTGTCTTTCCCTTCTAGAGGCGACATGCATTACGGAGATGTCAGTAATGATGGCCTGCTGGAAACAGAATGACTTCAGCGATACAGCTTGTGCTGAGGAGATCCGGATATTCTATGACTGCGTGGCAAAGGCAGAAGTAATTAAGGCCTCTTTTGTGTTCTTAAAGGCTAGTAGCAGGGAAGGAGGAAGTCCCCAATCATTTTTTGTGTGCCAACAGTAATGATGATCTCTGAACAATTTGATTGGTGGTCTAACCCATTTGAGCTGTAGGAGAGATGCAGGATGACGTAGATCAAACACACAGTCCTTCCTTTTTGAATGCAGAAATTAATTTATAATGAAATTAGAATTAAAGGAACTGTAGGAAGGGACTGGATGTTTGTTATGTTATAACTAAGGATGAAACAATAGTCACATCCTGTCCTTTTTGTGTTGTCAGATTCTTGAAGCAGAGCTCAGTTGCTCTCAGTTGACCCTAACCTAGGCTATTTTTTTTTATTTCTTCCAGTTTTTAATCTCTAAAGTTTCAGCACTAGTGAAGTAATAACAGTCACTGCTCTTCTCCGTAATTACATGATAGTTCTGAATGAGGAAAAGTACAATTTGGAGCTATTAAGTAGAACAGTGATTTGTATGGTGTGAGATGTGGATTATATTGTAACTGGGGAGATGTACAGTGTAGGTAAGTTACCGCAACTGTTCTGATTCATAAAATTGAGAAATAGGTGACTTGGGTAGCAGTCCAATACTTGTGTTATCTAGACAGTGGGGGAGAGTGGCAGGTTAGGATACCCAGATTCCAATCTGTTATAAATCTGTAAATAGTTCTGTGCTTGCAGGGGTGAGGGTGGAGATGAGGTGGTGGAGAAATAACCAGTGGTGTCAGTAATCCTCATAACAAAGAGAATTTTCAGGATACGTGAGGTACAAATATTCTCAATTAGGAGTTCTTTTAGGCTGTTTCTGACTTTGAAGGCTAGATATTTTCTTGAAAAACAAATTTCATGTTGTTTGGAAATGAGAGGTTTCCAGCAACATGATAAACTTGAAATTAAGTTAGTTTCAAAAGCAGACTAAAGGTAAGTATATGTACTAAACTTCTCCTTAAACTGATTTCAGGTTTCCTTTTTTTTTCCCCCCAGTAACAGTGCCATCAATTAATAAATAGTTATTTACTTTTTCTGTTGACAGCATGAATGAAAAAGAGTCCACAATTTATTTGGTAGATTAAAAAGGATCAAATTGAGTAAAAGAAAGTAAAAAGAAAAGATCTGCATTATTACTATAAGTTTATAATATTGTTAGCAAAGAGCATGGAAGAATATAATCTTCACAAGATGACAGTAAGTCATTAATTACATTTTGAAAGCCTTGTGATAATTAAGCCAAGTGCTATTTTAAGTGTTCCTTATAGAAATAATATTCTTCTGAAAGAAGTACAATTAGTAGTCTTTGGGGTTGAGTATCAATTCTGCAAATAAAGAGTTAACCTTCTGAGGTTTCTTTTTCTCTTTCAGAAGGAGCGCAAGAATCAAAATGCGGATACCCTGTCACCTAGGGGAAACTTAACTTCAAGCAAGGTGAACAAACTCCTCAGGAGGTTTCCTCAGATCACACGTTACGTATAATGAGCTTTACTAAAGGGACTGCAGACAAGCAATTAAAGTTGGAGTCTTTGGCAAAAAAGCAAAAGGTAGACTTGCGTGAGTGTTTGATGTCAAGTGGTATCTGTCAGCATTGCTGCATGGATCTTGACCCCACCTTTGTTTCCAGAGTGAAAAACACCCATCTTGACCATCAGCTGACTTTGTTCATGAGGTTCTTGGGTCTTACAGTCTTAGGATTTCTGCAGTGTGTTGTTCAGCTAGCCACAGTGTGGAGTCGGGTCCTCACTGTGAAATAAAATCTTCAAGAAATGCATGTAAATGCATTTTCTAACAGTTAAGGGGTGACTTTTTCTCATGTATAAGCTTCCTGCCTAACTTCTGAGCTGCTGTCAAAAAGCGCTCAGACCCAGACATTGAGCCAACTTAAAATTGATAGTAATCTCATGACTGTTACTTGTACATGTATGTATACACAATTTGGTTCCTCTTGAATTTTTTTTAATTCCTGTTGCTGTACAAGAAGGCTGTAGAATGAAGAAGAACTCTCCAGCAGAATACTTTGTTAATACACAATACATTGGTAAGGATCAAATACAACTTTAATGTAGAAGCTTGTGATTTAGGCCCTCTGACTTGCAGGTGGGACAGGTATGGTGCCATGTCAGATCAATTATGTTGTCTGTACTACAATAAAATAATGCAAGACTGTTGTTTGGCTTGGGCGACTCATAATCTACAACAAAATGTTCCATTGGTTTGGTAAAAAAACTAAAAGGAAGAGAGAAAGTTCAAACATGGACTAATACTGAAATAATGTAATTATTGGTTTTGGTTTGTTATTTTTCACTAGAGTACCACAAAACTGCAGGCAGGTCCCTCTTGTTTTAGGACCAGTACTAATTGTTAAGAAAAATGCAGTGCGTCAGAGAACTAATGATATAACCATTTATATCATTAATTCCTTGGGGCGTAAAGAAAAAGCGAAGAGTAAGGAGGGAATCAGGCACACACAGACTGTGTGATCACTCCCATGTGACTGCAGAGTTTGCATGGAGCTGGAGCTGACTTCTCTGGAGCCCCAGGCTGATATGTGTTCATCACATAAATATTGCTCAAGTGTATGCTTTCAAGTTATTGAAGCAATTTTCATTTAGCTGTTACTTATGGTGGCTCATTAGTGGGTTATCCCACAGGGTAGCTTATTCTGTTGTTGCTATTATGGCATAAATGGGTCTTGCGGAGGATTTGGGGTCATTAAGAACATGATGTCCACATCTAAGTGTGGGAAAACACTTTGGTGACATTTTGCATTTTCAGTCCAAAAGATGTTCACAGAAGGAGAGATACTTGCTAATTCATTGTTTCTGAAGGAGACAAGTTAAGTTGTGAGTGAGGAACCGATGAATTCTGAATTCATTTCTGTTGATGATGGTTTTTCTTTCTTTGTATTAAAATACAAGTACAGTTTTGCACCTCTTAAGCTAGCAGCTGTGCTAAAGGTACCAAATTCTAGTGTCTGTGAAGAACTGTCATTATGTAAGAGGCTGTAACAGAGAAACTAATTTTTTTTTTTCTGTTTTTACTTTTGAAATTTCATAATTTCCCACTAATCTGGACTGCTATGTTTTTATTTTACTGCTTCATAGTGAGCTTCACAAGTTCAGTTGTTTGGTTTTTTTTCTGACC
Source organism: Phaethon lepturus (assembly GCF_000687285.1). Taxonomy (NCBI): domain Eukaryota; kingdom Metazoa; phylum Chordata; class Aves; order Phaethontiformes; family Phaethontidae; genus Phaethon; species Phaethon lepturus. Next base: position 4,011 of record NW_010526500.1, read on the forward strand.
TTGTACATGTCTACTGTAAGCTTAAAATTACTATGCTATGGCTTTCCAGTCCTTAAAGGAATGCATTTATTTGGAAGAATTAGAAAGCGACTGTTTTTCAGATGCACCCAGGTTTTACAGTGCTTCTTTTAAAAGGACTGTAGCAGTTCTTTTGGCTCAGGATCCCATGCTGTAACCAAACAACCTCCAGTTAGTGACTGTCCTTGGCAATTTGAGCTGCTGCCATTTCCCCATATTGCACCGTTAAACTTATATGGGATGTATAAACACGTTCTGTGACATGCTCATATTGGGGGTCATTCTGTTCATAGTACATGTGCATAACTGCAGCGAATGACACTGTGCTCTCTGAGTTCAGGGCTCCTACCACCCCATTATGCTGTTGCTGGGGAATAAAAGAAAACTGGGTTCTGGTGCTGAGCCCACTGGTGAAGAACATTGCTGCAGAGTCCTGTATGTGATTGTGTGGTGGGGAAAGAATTAAACAAAAGCTGACTAGCTGTTCTACCCTCCTAAGTCGGATTTACAGGATTTAAGCAAATCTGCTGGAATTCCTTGATCTTACTCCTGTTCCTTACAGCTTGAGTATTATATCAGCTCTGGGTATGATTGCTATTAACTACCTCTCTTTTTAGTCTTTCCTTCAAGATCTCTTATGGAGGAAACATTCATATTTCAGCTGGTTTTGATGAATAGTAGTCCTGCCAGTTCAGGAAAAATAGGTTGAATTCCAGAGAGCCAAGAACATTTTAGAAGATGGTACTTCTTGTTCAGAAAGGTCAATGCAGAATAATCTGGAAAACTCAAGACAGAAAGAGTCTGTAGGGAATCATAGACATTATTATACAACTGTGCTTATATCAGGGTGAGAGGGAGATTTGTGTTAAATAGTGGACTTGGGTATTTACAATTACTTCAAACTTGCCCACACAAGAAAGTTCAAGATCTGTTTTACCTTATCTTTAGATATGTTGTCTGTCTAAACTGCCATGGTTGTACTGGTATAATTTCCTTCTTGGTCTTACTCTCCACTTTGGAGGGGGCCATATAGCCATGAGAAGCTTTTGAAAATCTGAGATCCACCTCTCAAAAAAATGTCATTACATGTCCCAGAAAACCAGGGGGAGTCTTGGCAAGAAGGAAGTAGTCCCAAAAGAGGACCTGCCACAAAGGAGACAACTGCAAAACCCACTCTATCTTTGCACAGTTTGTCATTCCTTCAGAAACTGAATACCAGACTTGGACTTCTGTTGCTTTTGGTGCTGGTCTGTGTTTCCTTTAGAATCACTTTATTTGGGAAGTTACTTTATCTAGAAGAGCCTTGCCTTGAGAGGGAAGCAACTTATGAGCTGCTGTGAGAGAAATCCAGTACAGGCTTTTGCTAGAGGTATTAAACCCTATTGGTGTGTGTCAGAGGGCTAAATAGGTGAGTGTCTTACGGGAGTTCTGGAGGGGCATGAACAACCTCACTACTCCTGACTAAGCAACAGATTTCTCTGAATGCTAGTAGATTTTCTGTTTCTGCCTCCAGTATATCCTTTCCTTATGTTTTCACTGGAGTAAGTGGTTCTAAATTCTAACACATTCCCATATTTTCATTTTGTTTTTCCTCCTTTTTGTCAGTTCTGCCTGAGAGTTACAGCATGCTGTAGCATCTAAGCTATTTCCATCCTCTGTTGCCCTGATCATCTGCCTCCCTTGCTTGAGGATATAGGAGAGTTGCTCCTAATTAACTGAGTGTAATTCTTGGCCAAATCCGCTGTGTCCAGAATGCACTGTGGTAAAAATTGACTCCAGAAAGGGCTCCCTCCTACCACTCAGCGACTCTTGTAAAAGATCCAGCATGTAGTAGAATTTCCTTGCATTTGATGAGTGACTGAGGATGAGGCAACCCAAAACTGTCATGTGAAGTGAGTAATGGGTAATAAGTAAGGGAAGAAAAAAAAGTGGCTTTTTGTCAAGCTAATGGATTTTTATCAGCCCATTCTTTGTTTTTATGCTGAAGGTGTCTTTGGAAATGCTGCTCAGCAGACTTGGCCAGAAGTGAGCTCATTTCTTAAGGTGACCTTCATATTGCATGCTGCAGAACACCAGGAGTTAATGCCTCCAAAATCAGAATATAAGTATAGGAAATGCCCATCAGACTGAGTTGAGGAGCAGCACAGGGAACGTGTAAAAAAATGTCTGAGACTGAACAGCTTCAAATGGAGCAATTTCCTTCTTAGATTTAGTAAGGCTTAAAACATTTGTTGTAGCCTCTAACCCTAACTCATGAAGGAGCAGTAAGCCGAAAAAAACTAAAAAAAAAACCCCATAGGGTTGTTCATAGCAATACAGTAATGATCAACCCCCTGGAAAGCATCCTAGCCAATCGAGTGAAAATAACTTTACAGCCCAAAATCGAGGGGACACTTGATGGAAAAGATCTCCGGAGGCACTACCTATGCTGGCAAGATGCAGGGCTGAAAATCGGGAGGACACCCTGGAGAGGGCTATGCTACCTGTAGCTTTTCCAGGGCGAGACCTGGAAGCCGCTTAACGTAAAGTTTTCTGTGTCCCGTGTACCTAGGTTCAAACTGGAGGAGAGTTTGACCTCAGGAAGCTGCAGGCAGCTAACCGAGGCGGCAGCGGCGGGGGGATAAAGTCCAGGCTGCTTCCAACAAGCCTAATCGCTGTCGAGTGTGCGCCCACGAGCCCCGCGGTTCGGCTTCGTGGAAGGAGGCTGGAAAAACCCTTGGCCGGTTTTGGTGCCGGAGGTTTTGCAGCAGGACGCCGGCCGTTGTGCCTCGGGGAGAGAAGGACGGGGC
>NW_010526501.1:0-321 GCF_000687285.1 Phaethon lepturus
CCTCCCTTGTCCCACCGCAGCCCTGGGAAACAGGTGCCTTCCCGCACTCCTCTCATACCTGGCCATGGGGGATACACTGGAGCGGGTGGAATCCCGTTGCTGCACCCCTCATCTGTTTTTTTTGTTTTCTGTTTAAACGTCACATCTATCCAGGTCAGGCTGGCTGTTGTGCTCACTGCACTGATTTTCCACGCACACAGCCCAGCGCTGGGAGTTGCGCGGCTTTTGCCACCTCTGCCCACCGGCTTTGCTCCAGCCCCACACTTCAGCTGCCCTGTGAGCTCCACCGGGGGCTCTTGACCTTCTGAGCGTTCTGCTGCT
>NW_010526501.1:372-8588 GCF_000687285.1 Phaethon lepturus
CGGCCCCACCAGAGCCCGCTGCAGCCATACCTTTTTCATATAGCACGACCACGCAGGAGCAGGGCTGGAGCAGGGCTTCTGGCATGATGGCAAAGTTGCCACCTGCAAGCGGGCAGAGAAAATACCTTTCTCTTACCCGTGGCTCTCAGCCAGGCTTAGGGCCTGGCTTGGAAAACCAGGAATACCACTGCCTCATCCACTCAAGCTGTCTCGGACTCCAACCCATCGCTGCCAGGCAGAAGGGCTGCCTCAGGGCCACGCAGAGCTGATCTTGTGCAGCACAGCCGGGCCAGCAGTGGTCAGCAGATACCTACATGCACCAATGTGCTACGGGCTGCCAAGGTTGAGTGTGGGATCCTGAGGCAGCCGGTCAGCTCTAACTGGACTCAAAAGTGCCCAAGCAACGCCTGAAGTGCTGCTCCTTTTGTTGCTTTAAGAAATCTTCCCCTTTCTGCAAATCCCTCCTCCCTCCACCCCTCGGCTATACAATAGCTATTTTATCTCCGACGGAGGAATTAAACGCTAGTTTCAACCAGCCCTCTGAGTTAGGGAGAGCAGAGATGGACTCGGCATCGCTACGCCACAGACGGGAGAAGGAGGTATCGGTCCCAAGGCTACGCTGTGGCTGCCAGCATGGCAGTGATGGTTATCTGTTTGCTGACTGTCAGCAAAGCACAAGGAGGCCCTGAGGGACTGGGCACGCACAGCCTGGGGCACTCGAGGGTATTTCCTCCAAAGGAGGAGGAGAGAAAGGAGTGAAAATAGCTTAAAAGTTGGCCAGCTGATGTTACCTACACACCTTGAAACCCAGCAAGACACTTTTTCCAATGACTCCAGGTCCTCTTCCAAAATAAACCTAAACCTTGAAAACATTTCCACACCCCTGCTACTGCTTTCATGCATGTTCTCGTTTCAGTCTCCCCCTGGCCCCTCAAAATAATTTTTGGATGGGGCTAAGATTTTCAGAGGGTTTTCTTTCAGCCCAGCAGATGATCTGGAAGAGATGTATGAACTGCAATGCCAACCTGCCAGGGGCTTCCCTCTCCACCCACAAGACCATGGTCCCCACTGAACCAGCTCAGAGCTAGGCACTCTAGAGGAGGTCTGGAGCAGGAGTGAGACCCCATGACACAACCTCCTACCATAGCTTTTAAATCCAGTCCCACCACAAATCAGTGCCCCCTGTTATTTCAGACCACTGCAAAGCCACTGTTGCAAGCAGCCTCCAGCTTATGAACATGAAACTTGTTATCTGAACCCCTCCAGAAGGTTTCTCTCCTACACCTCCAGCCCCATGTCTTTCCTGGGCTGCCCTCTGTCTCTCTTCACTCACTGACTGCCAAGTCTTCCCCACCTGGGGGCTGCTCTCTATCGCCCAAGGCTGTCCAGGTGCGTGGGACGTGGCCTCTGCCATCCCCAGCTCCACTTGAGGACAGGTAACCTATGCGGCGCTCCACAATGATTTAGTTGTTTGCTCAACCAACCTCTGGCTCCAGTTTGTGAGCTCCACTGAACAGTGCTCCTGATCTCCCCTCAGCAGTAGTGCCTTTGCCACAGCAGGGACTGCAGCAACGGGCAAGTTCCCCTCTTTTGCACCCCCATCCCCAGCTGCAAAAGTTGCCGAAGGTTCTTTGGCTCCTGAAGAAGACTGAGGAATTACTCAGTTATGATTTTGATTTGCCCTGAGGGATGTGGTGGGACCTTCTGGTGCTCTAGGACCTGTTTCCCATTCACCACTGATGCTAGACCAAAGCAGACAGATAGGTCCAACAGCCTTGCTTTGTCCCAGGAAACAGAGCTGGTGGTGGTGGGTTGGGGTGAAGGGAAAAAAAGAGAAGGGGATCAGCCTAAGAAGGAACTAATCAGGCTGAGGAGCTGTGCACACCCTGCTTTCCTAAATGCAAACCATGCCCTTGGTAATCCCCTCCACCTCTCCCCTCCTCTCCTTTCCTCTATAAGGCCACCAGCGCACACAGCCCCCTTTCTGCTCTGGAATGTGTTCTCCGAAACTTAATCTCAGCACGGGGCTCAGGCCAAATCCCCCGATAGATTCAGCCCCGTGACAACCCCCTCCCACCCTGCTTCAGAGCTCAGCAACTCTCCCCTCGCTTTCCCTCTCCTCCTCCTCCCACCCAGCCTGGCCGAAACATTTCACTCCTGATTAATGTATCAGTGACAAGCCAACAGCTCTTGGCTTTAAAGCAAAGCCAGCCCCGACTTTGCACAAACATCTTCACTTCTTCACTTTCTTAAGACTTAGCCCCAAACTCCCCCTTGCTGGGATGACGAAGCCCTTTCCACGCCCAGGGGCTGTCACTGCCAGGGGACGGCGGTCTCCTCTGCATGCACTTGCTCCACCAAAAACTGCACGGGCCTCTGAGAACATCAGACTCTCCGTTGCCAAAGCAAGGGTGGTGCATGCAGAGCCACCCCATTTCGAATCAGGCGTGGGCTGCCCTTTCTCAGATGCATCCAAATACAGCACTTTCTCACATTTGAGCATAACATCTGGGCAAAACGAGGCACCTCCAAGAGAAGTTCCCCACTCTGAGACACCCCCTCCCACACACACACACACACGCGCGCGTCTCCTGGGTCTGTGGCCAGTGCCAGAGGGCAGCAGCGAGGAGCATGTAAGCTCAGAGACAGAAGCAAAGTGGCTCAGAAACAAGGTGGCTCTGCTGCCATGCACTGCAACCTCCTAGGAAGAGGACAAAGCCCTGGAAGGGGGAGCACGCCCTCCTGGGACCAACAGCAGTGGTAATGAATACAGCCTCCTGCCCCTTAAAGACAGTAAGCTCGTTAGGAGCACTTTTAGATACTCTGCTCTCCTGTATCCACCTCCTGCCGACTCCTGCGCCTGCCTTACCAAACGAGGACAGCACAGCCTCTGCCTTCAGCATTGCCATCCAACTGTTCTCCCGCCACCCCCTCACTCACCTTGCATTTTGGCAAGGCATCTTCCCAGTGGCGCAAAGGACCACCAACCACTTATTGCAGATGCTCGGGAGCGCCTCCTCACCACAACCAGACTAACCTTTCCTTGCTGTGAGCGTGGGGGCTGGTACTTTGGCTACGATGAAGCCAGGGGCAACACAAAAAAAGCGCAGGTCCCGCCACAGCACAAGCATGGCAAAGGACTTCACTTTCTGTGAGTCAGGAAGGCAGGAAAACTTAGCAACAGCCCTGCAGAGTTTTGGTCATCAGTACCAGCAGGTGCTTTTTAGTAACCTCAATCAAGAGGCAGCATGACAGTTCAGGAAACCAACCATGCACACAAACCACATCACTCAGGTATTTCCTGCTCTTTGTGGTCTTGCAAAAACTGTCTCTGCAGGATAAGTCTGCATCCTACCATGCAGGAGGACCGCTTGGGTCATCACTGGGCTACAATATGACAGCCAGTCCACAACCAAAAATGCTACAAAGTGGCCTAAGCCAAAGGAGCCCTCCCTTGATGCCGGCGTGAGCAAGTAAGCATGAGTCTCTCAGGGTGCATGAGTGATGGCTCAAGCAATGCAGAGGATGGTGGAAGACTAAAGCTACTCACTAGCTAATGTGACCACTGCAGGGACACTGGCAATGACTCCTTCAGGCACACGAGCAATGCACTGGTATCGCCCCACGGTGTGGTTGTTGAGAGCCGTGATGACGAGTTTTCCTCGCTCAATGTGGATACCCAGCACCTCGTCCGATCCAGCCAGCTCCTTCCCGTTCAGTCTCCAGGTAAGGTTCACTCGGGGGGGGTCCACCACACACCCCAGGCTGACTGGGCCCCCAAGCTTTTGGACAATGGAGACAGGTTGCACTGTGACCTGCAGAGATTCACCTGCACAGAGGGAAAAAATGGGAATAAGAAAGCTCTGTGAGACTCAGCAAAAGAAAGGGCAGAGAAAAAAAACTGCAGTGCTGGTACATTCTGCATTACCCATTGCTGCTGCACCTTCCCCTTAGCTCCCCACACACCCATCTGAGTGCTTGGAGATGCACATCAGCCCCATTTCTTCTTGGCACCACCAGACAGAGATGTCCAACTCTGACTGTATTCCCTTCTCCACTCGAGGAGTGTTTGAACTCAGACCTTTAGTCAAGGCTACTGAGGAAGCAGCAGAGTGAGAAAACCACTTTGTGCTTGAGGCATGGCTGTGCTAACCAGCATCAAAGCAAAACAAACAAAATGGAACAAACGGATTTCTTCCGAACAGAAACTCACTCAGTTTGGTAAAGCAACTAGCGGCTGCGAGGAGGAGGCAAGGGATGGGGGACATGGGTCTCTTCTTTCCACGTGTCATTGCCATCCCATGCAGTGTGTCCTGGGGCAGAGGCGCCCAGGGAAGGGTCCCATAAGCTGCCTCAGGGGATGCAGTGGAGGTGTGGCAGTGGATTCCTGTGGATGACAAGAAACACAATGGATGAAACCCTCAGGCTTCCCTCTGCTTTCCAGCCCTGCCTGGCTTCTGCACCAATATCCCTAAACTCCCAGGGATTCACCGAGCTGGTGGCCTGAGGAGGCTACAGACACTGATGCAAGCACTTCCCTTCTCCAGTCTCTCCTCTAAGCATGGTTGTGGGTCTCCCAAGACATCCCATCCTCAGCCCTTGGTACAAATCTACCTGTGTGCAGACAGATACATACTCACTCTCCTTCCCCGTTTCAGATTTGGCGCAGCGAATGCCTGTATTGTGCCAGCAACTCACACCAGGCAAATTTCAGGAGCAAAATACAAACATTTCCAACAAAGTGTCACTGGAGTTACTCACTAAGTGCTGCTGCCACTTCTTGGCTGTGTCTGGAATATATTCTAGCTTGAACACAAAAGTAAATGAGTAGTACAAGTTCTGAGCTACACGAAAACAGAGGTGATCCTGCAGTTTCATAGTCTCTTCCTGTGACACTGGCCATGTTGCTACTGGGCATACCTATTTTTCAATCCAGAAGTGGAGGGGACACTTTCTCAGGAGAAAAGAAATGCCCAGCTGTAAGTTTGTTTAAATGCAGCACAGTGGGCTGAGGGTGGATTACACTAATTTGGCATAATGCACCTTTATTCTGAACTAAGAGACCCAATCTACAGGAAGATTTCAGATTAACTGTTCTACCTGAAATGCACTGCCTATTTTGAGTTGAACTACCCTGGCTGGACAAACCCCCAGGTTCATATTCGAAAGCATCAACAATCTCCAAAAAATCTGAAGCCCAAGACCACCCATCCCAACCCAGGTTCCTGAGATGTACACTGCAGCAGCTGTTTTGGAGAGACTGTCATGAATGAACACTAAAGCAGACAAGCCAGGTCAGGGGGATTAAAGAGCTAAGTGGCTGCACCAAGAGACATCCTGGATGTCAGACTGAATTCAGCTTCAACCAAGGGCAAAGGGCTGAAGTCAAGGAGAGACTTCCCTCTATGGGCATCGTAATGCAGCTGCAGGATTTTGAGCTCCCTCCAGCTGCAGCACTAAGATGACCTTAGTCATCTTGACCAAGTCTCAAAGGCATTTCAGAATTGCTCCCGTGGCATGTCCACGCTGGCAGGGGAGAAGCCCAAGACCAAACCAACCATAGCAGCCAGCCCAAACAGGAGTTATATGACCTGCTCCCCCTGCAGATACACAATTAACCGCAACCACCATCCTCAAGAGCACCTGGACTCTGCAGAGCAGTACTTCCTACTTGCACAATGGCCACAGCTCAAGCCATCACCTGTTTGAGCATGCCCTTTCCAAACCCAACTCAGACAAGTCCCTTCAAACATAACCTCCAAAATTAAACCTCCTAACTCCTGAAGTAAGGACTGCCACAGATGCCCCATGAGATGCTCAGTAAGTTGTTCAAGGCAAGGCAGATTACTGCTAGCAAGGAACCACAGCATTTGGGGAAATCTCACCAAGCTACACTCAGATGACTCTGCTTGGCCTCTGGTGACAGCAAAGGTGCAAAAGTACAGCGCAGGGTCAATGTCCATGGCTGGCTATGCTGAGGTCCACATTGCAACAGCAAGAATCCAGCTAGCTAGCACGCACCTCTGCAAATTGGACTGTCTTTCTGATAGCTTCACAAGCTGAACCCCTTCACCCCACAAGCCCCAGAGTGCTGCTTGGGGGAGAAGTCATGGAGGAGACATTTGTATAAAGTCGAGAGGAGATAGGAAAAAGAAAAACTACTTCTGAGCTGGTAATTTTAAAAGGAAGCAACTTCAAGTAAAATGACCTGCAGCTGGAGCTTTGCAAACACCACAGAGGATCTTTACATGGCACGTTGCAGGCCAACGTGAGCTCACTCGGCCAGCCTGCCCAGCCGGCTGAAGGCAAGACAGCAGTTTCCCAGGAGTTACAGACCCATGGTTAGTGTGGCCGTAAGCCCAAGATAACAAGCCCTGCTGATAGGTAGGATAAATTAGGTCAAGCTTGGCACTGCCTTACGTGGCTTCTGGGTGGCCAGGTGCATGGACAGAGGTCTGCCATCAAGACGTCAGGCTAGGCATACCCTGAAGGCTCCCAGAAAGATCAAGTAGACTCATATTCTAGCTACTGCAGCCCACAGTCCCGTTACATGTGGAAATCCTCTGTGGGTAACCTCCAGAGCCAAAGCGACAAAACAGCAACTTCCCTCCCATGTGCCTCACCCTTCCTGGTATCACTCTTCTCCCCCAAAGAGGGAAGAGAGTCTCAACAATTTGTCTTTGAGGAGTTTCCCCCCATCAACGAGCACATACTGCTGTATGAGATCCTTTCGCTATTGACTTGACGACCACCTGAGTTACTCAAGTTCATTTCTCCATGTAAGACATTCTCCATGTAAGACTTTCTCATCTGGAAAAGACTTCGAGTTAGTTTAGGTTAGTTGGGCTAACCCTTGCACCATCAGGGTTACTGGGGATAGAAAGCCTTCCACCAATATAGAAGGTACATTTTGGGGTAGGATTTAATGTCTTGCTCGACAGTGCTGGAAGGCTACAGAGCAAAGCTGACTCATTCCCCCTATCTGGATGGGTTTGGCAGCAGGATGGAAAAATGTTGGACAGAAAAGAGTTGTTCCTTGGAGCCCATGCTGGGGGAGAGGGCAGGCAAAAATGTTCCCAACCAGACCTCCCTGCAGCTCTGCGTCGTGCAGAGCCTCTGGCCAGAAGGGCAAAGCCAAAGGCGCAGAAATGTGTAACGGACCCTTCGTGAGCTAGGACCACCCAGGCACACCGATATGACGACTAAACTGGCTGCCCCCAGGTCTGTAAAAAGATGGTGCGGGGCAATAGGTGGGGAGAAAAAAAGGGGAGAGCAAAAAATTTGGCCACAGCACTTGGCAGATTGAACAGGATTGAACAGAGACTGAGGAGAGAAGGTGTGTTGCAACAAGTGTATGGTACCTCCCCAAACCTCCAGGCAGAGTGTGGGTGCTAAATAGGGACATGTGGCCATTTCTTTCACAGCTGAGTGAAGTACAAAAAGTAAATGGCCAGCATAAAAATAATGAGGAAAATGAATGAAAACATCAATTCCAAAAGAACTATTAGGATCCAGGGCCAGATTTCGAAATTCTCAGCTTCCACAATTGAAGCCAGATTTTCAAAAGCATTCAGTTCTTGACATGCTGAGCTCTCCTGAATAGGCAACCAACTTATTTCGATGCCTAAATGGGAGCTGACCTCTTTTGAAAATGCTGCCCTTAAGCAGCCTGCAGTAGTGCAAAGCAAGGAACTTTATTAATCAGGCAGCTTTCGATCTGCCCGGCATCCCTGCAAGCACCCGCCAGAGCGGGCAGCGGCGGGAGAGGCAGCAGAGGTGGGGAGCGGCGGAGGCCCCGGTTGCCTTCCCAGAGCCGGTGGTGCCGGGAAAAAAATTCCCAGAGCCGTTGTGTCGGGGCAGGGGGGCTGCGCCGGGAGACGCAGGGCTGCTGCGTGACAGCGTCCCCCTCTGCCGCCTCCTCTCCCCAAGGCGGGTATGCTACGAGGCACCCCTGACACCACCAGCCTCGACAGCTCCTGCTTCATTGCTATTTGGGGAAAGAAAGAGTTAAAGTCATTTTAAAGAGCTTCAAGGGGGGGAGGGCAAACAAAAAATTATTTGTTTATTTATTTTTAATTCTTTCCTGCCAGGTTAAAATAACAATTTCCTGTCGGTGGAGCTAAGGCTCTAAGTCCTTTTCAGACAGCCCAGTAAATCAAAGGAGGGGCCATTAAGAGAACAAAATTAACGAGAGCTTCATCAGATATGGCGGGGGG
>NW_010526501.1:8791-9087 GCF_000687285.1 Phaethon lepturus
GGCGTGGAGCGAGAAAGACAAAAAAACCAAAGGTGAAGATATAAAAGAGAAGAAAGGCGCGCGCGTGGGGGGGGACGGACATGTGTGATAAAGCTGGAAAGGAAAAGGGGATCCGAATTAAGTGCAGGCAGCAGGAGAGGTGTTTGCTGATGGGAAACTGAAGGTTTTACTGAGGAAATGCTGCCCACAGCCCCAAGCCCCCTCCTGCTTAACAAGGGCCGGCCAAGCAGCCCTTGTTACTGCCACGCTGTCTGTGATTTACAAGGCTCCCAAATAGGAACCAGCCTCTGCGGCGG
>NW_010526501.1:9227-11650 GCF_000687285.1 Phaethon lepturus
GGGGCGGGCGCCGGGCCCCGGAGCCCCTCTCTGTGCAGGGGAGGAACCGCGGGAAGGGGAAGGGGCGGCTTTGCACAAGGCAAAGGCTGAAGCCACTCAGGTCCAGCTACCAGCTGGGGACACCCTGGGTGACTCTGGAGAATTCACTGCAGCTGGTCTCTGTTTCCCACGGGTCAAGTAGGGACAACGATACTCCCAGTTCTGTTTTATACATTGAGACTTAAGGTCTTCAGAAAAATCAATGTCCTACACAGTACAGTGTGCCAATTTTACTTGTAATCATTAGTTTTTAATACAAGGAAGTATTTTTTTCGTTGTTCCACGGAGCTTAAAGCAATGAAAAAGAAAATGTAAAAGAGAGAAAAGCCACAGTATCCCTTTGCTTTATAAATGGGAGAACCTGAGGGCTAGAAGAGGAAGCCAACCTGGCCCAAGGCTATACAAACCACAATAAAGTGGTGTCAGGGCTGGAAACCAAAAGCTCCCTGAATGGGACCTCCATCCCATCAGGCAAGCTATTCTTGAATCACAGACCTTTGATGTCCTGTCTGAAAAAAACACCACACAACTGTATAATCCTCTAACTGAAAAAACAACCTGTCAAGGTGACACACCTGAGCAGGTCAGCTGCAAAGTCCTGGGCACAAATGGCAATCTGGGCACCCCTGAAGTAGACTGCTCCAAAACCATCAAAGAAAAACATCCCAGAGGACAAAATTAACCTCTACCAACCCCCATCCACACTCCAAGTATTACTTTCCCACCGTTAAGTTACATTCACTCTCTCTGAAAGGGTTTGGAAAAGGAGAGGTTGGATGGGGATCCCAAAAGGATGAGGACGCAGATGCTGTAGGGAGAGGGAGATGCTGTAGGGAGAGGCAGGATCCCGAATGGGAGGTGGGTGGTGTCAGGAGGGGGCAGAGAGAAGGAGCGTCCAACATTACACTGCCGTGTTTAAAGTCAAGGAGGTAGCACAGCGTACATGCAAACAGAGATAAAAGTTTGCCTGCTTCCCTCTGTAGCAGGGAAAGCTCCTGACTTCAGAGTGCATTAGCTCTGTTAACACAGCCCTTTATTAGCTGTGTGAGGAGTTCCCCTCCACCCCCCACCTTTTTTAAAGTGATTAGGCAAAAAAAGACTCTCTTACTGGCTACTTCTGAGCTCAACGACTCCATCAAGAAGCCATGACACAGAAAGCCTGGGATAAATTCATGCTCATAGTTGGGAGAAAGAAAATATCCAGAGCAAAACCTGGCATGGTACCACCACCATGCGGATGAGCGAGTTTGCCTGCACACTACAAATCATGCTTGGGCACTGGGTGTCCCTAAAAAAGAACCACAGATTTTCTCCAAGCAACTCCTGAGCAATTCAGTGGTGATAGATGCCTCCCTAAAAAATAAACTGAACTTCAAGGTAAACCAGCTCTGTCTCCCTGAACATAACTGCTCGTGCAAACCAAACCAGCAACGATCCAAACCAACCATGCAGCGATCGTTGTGACTTTTTTTTAGTCTTCCTCAAGACAAAGCTACTGCCCTGGGCAGCTCCTTTCCACAACAGCCTGCGGTATCACCCGGGGCGGGGAGGGGGAGGGACTGGGCATGCTGCCTCCGAATTAGCAACAGGGTGCAAAGCCTTCCCATTGCCCGTCTGACTTTTGCTTGCACCCCTGTAGACTCAACGCCTGTGTTTTCTGGCGCCTCTTCATCCAACGGTTCCTCTGAAACGAGCGACGCTTTCCAGCAGGCATTGATCAGGCTGACCTTGCCGAACCCCAGCGAACCCCTTCACGTTGGCATTTCATCAGCCAGCGAGCACGGGGCCGCCTGAAGAACAAAACGTCACCCTCGTGCCAGCCATGGGCTCCCCGGCGTCAACACGGTGAGCGTGGCTTGCCTCGGCTGGTGCTTGCGGCACGGTGGTCCCAGGGCAGCTGGACCCACCAGCCTGAGACAGCTCTGCTGCAGGCGGGCCGGGGATGCGAGGATGGCCTTGCCCCATGGGATACGCCTCCCTTTTTCCGCGGCTACCAGATGAGCCCCGTGCTAGAACAGAGTATGCACGCCGGCTTTTGCTGCCCCTTGGCGCGCCCCGAAAACAGCTCCAGCCCTTGAAAAGACAAGGCTAAAGTGTAAGAAGGAAAAGAAAGAAAACCCGCGTCCTTTCTTCAATATCTTGCTCCCCCCCATGCCCTAGACACTTAATTTCCCTCCTTCTCCCCCCCGGCTTCCCCCTCCATTCTGAGTAAATTCAATTTGACAACCCTGCTAATTGGATAAACGCTGCTCCCTACGCTCCTTTAAGGCTGCCCGCTTTTCTCTCCTTGTTTTTGGAGGGCGATTGTGGCTGTTCTTTAACATGAATTCCATCTGCTTTATTTCTCCTCTGCCCATTCAAGACCCCTCCTGAATATGTATGAG
>NW_010526502.1:0-7950 GCF_000687285.1 Phaethon lepturus
TTCTGTGATTCTGTGATTCTGTGAAAAAGGGCTTTTAAAAACCCGTATTTTGGTTAAATCTCATCTAGGGGCAGGAGCGTCACTCCTGACTTCTGGCCCACATTCACATGTGCTTTTCATTTAGCTTTTCTTAATATTTCTCCATCTCTTTATTGAACGTTTTTATCTTTTCAGACCTGGTGCAAGGCGTACGGCTGGTACGGGGGGCTGGAGCCTGTCTGGCAAGTGCTCTCTCCCTTGGCGACAGCGAGCCAAGGCGAGTGGGTGGGTGGCAGTGGGGCCGGGTGGTCCCTGTGTGTCACCCCATCCTGTCAGGCCGAGCCACCTTCCTGCCCCGCTGCCCCTGCCCGCCGGGGGCTGCCGGCAAATCGTCTGTGCCAAACGTTATAGATGGGGCATGTGGGCACAGCATCATATGTGTCCTCGTGAATTCCTGCGTGTGGAGTTGCTAAGGTTCAGCCCTGCGCGCTACCCTACGTCACGGTCCTTTGCTTATGCTGTAAGACACTGTGAGCCCTTGTTTTCCCTTGCACGTTTGTCTTCGCCGTTTGTAGTCGGGTAAAACCGCAGTCGGTGCTTTCGGAGCGCAGCAGGGCCAGCGGTTGCCATCGCAGCAGGTTGTTCCCTTGCCCGGGCAGCGCTGGAAGAGTGGGGACGCCCGAGCCGGGCGGTGGGGCAGGCGTGGGGCGCTTGGCCCCTGCAAAGGGCATTTTTGGGTGCTCAGGGCTATCCTGTGGGATGGAGGATCCCACCCAGCGCAGCCTGGACCACGCTTGCTTGCCCAGCTGAGCTCCTCCAGACACTTTTTGGTTTTAAGTGATGCCTTTTGCAGAAACTGGGTTTTAAACACAACACTTTTTTGCCAGTGTCTCTATTTTGGGGCTGGGTTTTTCATTGAGGCCATGGGAAAAACTGTTCCCTCGAATGTTTTGGCACAGCGTATTCCTAATATTGGCTTCTTTATATTGGGTGTGAATTATTTAGAAGTTTGCTTGAAGGAACTGTTGTCTGCTGCGTTTTTGATACGTGCTGATATTTGTTATGTTGATTCTGATTTTTTTCCTTCATTTAAATCATTGGCTTGTAGTTCTAGTGGCTTAGAATAAAATAAAAGAGAATCTGTGTTTTAGGTTGGGCAGCTCCTTTGTTTCTTTAGGAGCAGTCTTTTTTCTTCTGTCTTCTGTTTCTTTTTTTTTTGAGCTGCAATCGCTTTTCTATTGATTGCGCGATAAGGAATTTATCAGCGAACTGCTTTACAGAGAACTGCATGTAGACCTTTTTGCAGCAGTGTTTATGTTATTTGCCTGTTGGCCTTTGCATTTGCTCAGAGACCTATTAATTAGGTTTTTTATGACAGAGACGTTTAGGCCTCTTGCATATTTCTCTTTTGAATCTTATCCCCAGCTATATTTCTTGGGCAATGTTCTCCGACGCTGTGGTATGCTGTTTATTCTTAGTGTGCCCTGTTTAGGAAGAAAAGGACGGTTGGTTTTTTTCTGCTAAAAGTAAGGCTGCTGTTTCATCCACTCAGGCTTTGCACACACGGGTGAGCGTTACTCCTGTGAGCGGCCGAGCTGGGATTAGCTCACAAAAATTGAAGATGAAAAAAAAATTGAAGCAGCTCCAACGTCCGGTTATTGCAGCTGGTCTCTCCAGTGCTGGATGGAAGGTGGAAAGTGTGCGCAGCTCCCTTCTAAGCAGATAGCCTGGCTGTCACTTCAGCTCTTTTTCTAATCCCTAATAAAGATTGGTTTGCAATCACAGCTGGAGATTCGCCTCTCATCCAAAATTCACATCATTCGTAACTATTATAGCTCTGGCCATTCCTACTGACCAGAGACATACCCACGCCCAGCCAGCGCCGCCGCGTTCTTGGCATCCACGGTGCACCGTGGCAGTAACAGCCGCAGTTTCATTATGTGCCGTGGGAGAAAAAGTTCTTCGTTCTCCCTTTTCTGGATTTGCCACTTTTTAGTTGGCCCCAAAATTAGTTGCTAGGTGTGACAAGAGTAAGGGAGCTGAGTTTTAATTTTCCTGGGTTTAGTTATTGCTAAAATGTTGTGTTTTCTTTTGTAACCATATGAAACAGTAGTTAATTAACCCCCCCAGCATTTATTGCCTGTAAATATTTGCCCACATTTACATATTTATGTATATTTAAGCAAAACTGGGTGCAAGGGAGCTGACTACGTGCACATGATGTTCACTGCTAAACATGAAAGGAAATTCTGAAAGAATATTTATATCTCAAATATTTATATGAAGAAATAAGACCTTGTGGTGACCATAATTCTCACGTGGCCTGACAGCATTCAAAAGGATACAAATGAATAAATACTTCTTTTTTTTTTTTCCCCAGATGGACCTCAAATGATCGCTTCTTTCCCTGCAAGATGCGGCAGGGCTGCGAGGAGCCCCGTGATGGCTCCTGGTAACTCTAATGATGCTCCTGCTTGAAGAGTGACAGTATGGATGTGCTGCAGGTTGTTTTAATGGCAAAAAACACCCTGGTGATCCAGCTGAAAGCAGGAGCCAGTCCCTTCAGCAGCTGGCAGGAGCTCCTCAGCACCTCCCTATGGCTCTGCACCCACAAAGCACTGATCCTGTCCGCCTTCCTGCTCGCAGCAACCCCCGGAGTGGCTCTGGTGGTATTCCACATTCCATGGGTATTCAGGGCATCCCAGCAGGTCTCCTCTGCCCGATGGTGATTTTGGAGGGGGACGGGTTTGTCAGCCCCTTTAGCCACACGGTCAAGATTAAAAATAGCAAAATTTAGTGTTATTTGCTGTTGACAGGCCAGCGCTGCCTGTGGTGCAGCTGATGGCTGCGCTCCACTCGCAGGGAGCGGAGGTCGCTGGTTAAATCAAGGGGGATGGCAGCTCTCCGGGGCCCGAGAGGAACAAACGTGTTGACTTTCCCTCCCGTCCCGGGGCGCTGGGGGGATGGGGCAGCCCCCGCGCTGCCCGCAGTGATGCTCATGCCCGCGGGGCGGTTCGGTTGCTCCTTGCAGCTCCTGGGTGGACACGTCTTGCATGGTCAGTACCTCACCCACAGGTGATCGTGGGCACCCCAAGTAATGCCACACGGATTTTTGCAGCCGTGGGAGGCCACAGGCAGAGCTGGAAGTGCAAATACAGATTTCCGGACCTCCTCCTTGCCCAGTAAGAGCCGTCACTAAATGCTACCCAGAGCAAGGTGGCTCTCCATGCCCCTGTGTGAGGTCGCTCCTTGTGTCCTGGCCAACCCTTCGCCCTCAGAGCCGTGTCCAGACCACGCCGACGTCCAGCGAGGCACATCGGCCGCAGCGTGTCCGGCTGCGGCTGAGCAGCCACAAGGTGACAGTGTTCCAGAGCAATAACTGCGCTGCGTCTCTAACTGCTGGGTCTTCGCTTTGCTGGGCGTTTTTTTTTTTCCCCCAGCACGCGAAGTGAAGCCCCGCTCTTTCTAAATGCTAACTGAAAGCTTTGGGGACCGCCAGCCTTCTGCAGCCACCCGTTGTGGCAGTGTCAGGATGTAAGCGTTTTGCTTGCAAGTGCCATCGATGGAGCCGGGGACCCCAGTTGTCACCGCTCCCCCCACTCCTCCAGCCCCACTGGGCACGGGGTCTCCTCCCTCCCAGCCCACGAAGGCTGCTCCCCCACAGCCCCCTTCGTTTCGCCGCCGGGAATGGGGGTTTGGCCGATGATTGGCGTCGGTTTGAGTTGGGCCAAGGGCTATTGGTCTTTTCGTTTGCGACTGGCAGCTCTCCAAGGGATGCGTGGGAAAGGAATGGGTCAGCGGTCCTGGAGCGTGTTCGGGGAAAGATCACGTCACCTCAGGGTACATGGCACGTGCCAGCAGAAGGTCACAGAAGGGCTCTGCTTTCCTCTCCAAGGAGGTCCTGTGGCACTACTTGGCTCTCCTGGGCTTCAGAGGCAGGAACCGCTCGGCACCGTCAGCATCCTCCGCCAGCAGGTCAGGATCCGCGGCAGGGCCCCGGGGTGGACCCCAGTGTTGCTGAATGGCCTTAATTCCCATCGCAAAAGGCGTGAAGGGTCCTGGGAGCTGGTTGGCGTGTCCGTGCTGTAATGAAGAGCACTCTGTGCACAGCCGTCGCACCGCGAGCTGCGGTGTTACTCATGAGGCTCACCTCAGTAACGCCAATTACACTTTCTTACCTTGCTGTGATCCTCAGACATCTTCAAGGCTGATGTATTTGTTTCATTTGCAGGGCTGTTTTAACTTACTTACCTTTGGAAAAGATGGCACTTGAGTCACGTCTGGCTTCATTCTTCATTCTTCAGTAGTGGAAGTGTTGACAGCAACACTCACGGCCCGCTATATAAACCTACAGGTGTTAGGCATTGATTTCTTCCGAATAAGCTCCTAGAAGTTATCTGTTCTCATAAGTTATTATTGTTGGCGTGGATAGGGCTCTTGTCTCTGCAAGTCTGGCTCTCAGAAATTACGGTCTGTATTAGCAAGGAGTGAAAGGCACAGGGTCAAGCCCTCTGCCAGCGCAGCTCCGCTGGCCAGCTGGCATTAAACGAGCGCTGGCACAAGTGTAAGGACAATTAGAAAATGCCCTTGGAGTGGGATTTCTGCATCTCTTGACCTCCCTGAGGTTGCTTTGTCACCCTGTCTGTATTGTTAATTGCATCTGATCAGCCAGGTATCTGCCTCACTGCAGTTAGTAGTGTCTTTTATTTATTTTTCTGGATATTTTCAAATCAGTAAATCCTCCCTGTTAACACATCAGGATGCTTCAAAGGTCAACGTTTCACATTAGTCCCCAAATTACATCTTTTGCAGCATTAAAATCTGTTAATCGGGGTGTTCCAACAAGCAGCCATGTTAGGGGGAGGTTTTTACCCTGGGCAGGCAGGATGAAACCGCATCCTTAATTAGAGATCTGAAAAGCTATTAATATCTAACAGCCGTGAGAAATCAAAGTGTCAGGTAGGGATGGGACGGCGCGGGACCCTCTTCCTTAGCCCCATACCTGCGGCAGCCCTGGGTGCAGGGGAGGGTGCCAGGTATACCTGGTGCCATGAAAACATTACGGGGAGAGACAGCTCCTGGGTGAAATGGTTTGTGGCGCGGAGTGGGAGAGATCACCACCAGCACGCGGGAGCGACGTGCGCACCGTGTGTCCCATCATCAAACCCAGAGACACCGAAATTACCGAAATCTGTAGACGTGCGTGGATACATACACACACAAATGATTTACGCTTGAACCTTTGATTTTAGGTACTGTATTCTAGCCTCCCTGCTTTTAACGCCATCGAGTGGACGTGGACAGTGAGTGGTCTGTACGAAATGGTAGCCTGCGAGCCTGGATTTCACAGTGAGGTCTATTTACCGCGTCTTTTCTCCTAAGTACAGATTTACTTTCAGAAAATGGGTACTCTAGACTAACGTGCTGGTACATTTGTTTCATACACAGCAGCAGCACCCAGGACATAACTGGTGTTTCCTGCGAGAAACGGGGTGAGTATTCTCACAGACTGGTGCTGGATCTGGCCCTTGCTTCCCCACATGAAGCACAAATATTGATACCTCCTCCAGACTGATGTGACAATTTTTGGAGGGTACCATCCACAGGGTAAGGTCTGCTGCTTTTTAAAGTATCCTATTGCATGTAGAAATCCACAAATCTTCATTAAGATTTGTCAGCTCCAGCTGTGTGTCTGTATCTGCCTTTGTTTTTTAGGTAATTTGTGCCTGAACGCTTTCACCACATGATTGCTTTTATTTTATCCGGTTCCTTCTGTTGGGCACTTCTCTGTTGACTATGATTACTATCACATCAACTGAAAATGGTCCTGTACTGTATAATTAACTTTATCTGCTTTGCTACAATGCCTCTCACGGGTAATTACGCACACTTCAGCTCTTTCACTATGTTTCTAAGACTTTAAGAAGTGCTGATTACTCTTGCCCAGTCTCTGTCCAAACTGGAGGGATTTACATGTCTACGATTCTATCTTCGTCCTCGCAGCAGCCCTGCTGTAATCTGGATATTGATTGTAGTATGTATAACGTATTCTTTAAATAAACCATCTGTTTGGAATTCACTGGGGTTTACATGTGCTGGTAGCAAAAAGCTTATTTAAATCCTCAGGTTGTTGGCCGGTTGATGTGATTGTTATCAGTTTACTGAGATAATTTGAAATGGAGACCAAGGACTTTGAAATCTTTCAGTTCTCTAGGGAGTTACTCCATTTTCCTTCTCCTTAGCTCAGCCTTGTCAGCCTTCCCCATGGTGCCTTAGTGACTTTAGTCCCTTATGATTTTTTATTAAGCCCCTTTTTCTAAGGCAATAGTCTCATGTGAATGTGCCCTCTGCCCATCCGTCTGTGTTTCTCTCTTTAATGTGTTTGAACCCCTTGGTCAACTTCAACCAAATTTGGTTGATGTCATGAGCTCTCACTTATGTCCAATTCCTTCAAGTTATGTGCAGATCAGGTAGAGCAGATGCAAACCGGCAAGGATCAGCCGTTCTGGCTAACCCACACCGCCCAGCCCCGCAGTGCCTGTATCTTGGTGCCTCATGCCAGCAGCGCTTTTTGCTTAGCTGGTACTGAGGGAACGTGGCCAGCAGCAAGGACTGCTGTGTGGCCATCGCAGGCTACATGGTGGGATGGGAAACACACAGGCGTGAGGCACGTAGGAAGGAAGAGCTGGGACTATCGCCATGGTGGGGATGGGGGCAAAGTGGGGAGAGAGAGGTATGAGATCTGTGGGAAAGCAGCCTTCATCCATGACTGCTCACAGAACAGCAGCTGCCACTGTGATTACAAATATTGATGCATTTTCCACAGCTTCTTTTCAAACACACAGCCTCATTTCTTTTTTTTTTCACTTTTTATAACATAAGTCGTTTTTACATCATGCAAAGAAAAACACTTGGCTGAGGAGTGTTGTGTAACTTCTGTTGAGATCTTGTAGCAAACCAGGCACACGTTTATTAATTAAGGGAAGTGATGTTTGATGGAAACACCAGTGCGATGTTTTTAACATCGTGATGGCTTTTAAAATAAACCCAACAGTGGAGCAGATGCAGTCTGAACATCCTGCTATGTCTACAGGGCAAGGTACTTCTCTAAAACATATGGGAATGCAGCTCTGGCCATTGGTGTGGACCGTTGGTGTACCTGGAGAGCATCTACCAAATGCCCATTGACTTGAACATCAATTTGACTGAAGAAGCTGCTCTTGGTTCCTTCTGAGTGCCCTGCAAGCCCCAGAGTGAGTGGGATCTGAGGGTAGACGCTCACAGCTCTGTGCTATATTGCTCCGGTACTGATCACCCTGAGTGTTGTACTTTTACTAACGGGCAGGTTGCTAGCCTGAGAAGCTTCAGCTTGGGTGAAAATAGCTGGATTATTACTTCAGGGGGGTTTATGTCAGTTTTAATAAGTGTGCAGAAAATTCAAACCATCTGGAACTGAGAATCTGTCTCAGTGTGCAGTGCTGGAGGGTGCTCCTCAGCTGATGGAAACTGCTTTTACCATTGCACAGAGGTGTCCGACTTTGGGAAACAGAGAATTCGGATGCCCAAGTACCTCCAATATCTCTCTTTCTTTTATTTGGAAGACTAACCGTGCTTTGTCAGAATAGGAACATCCTTCATCCGGTAGAGATGAAGAAAACTCTCCAGATGATTTACATCATGTCTCGAGATCAAACCTTCAAAGGTCAGAGAGAAGGGCCTTAAGCAAGGAAAGCGTGATTTAGCCCTCTATAAATGCTAGTAGTGTTAGTGGTATTATGGCAATGCAGGTAACTTTTGGTTGCATATTTAATCTTCTTCAGCTGCCATTTGACGTCACTGAGTAAAAAACACCTGTGTAATTAGTTCCTTTTGGTGTCTTTCTACATTGCAGCGGCTCAAAGGTAAAGAAGCCCGTGCCTCGGTGGTATTTCATAAATACCTGGTTCATAAACAGCCTGTAAAGCCCCGCTG
>NW_010526503.1:0-404 GCF_000687285.1 Phaethon lepturus
GGCTGGGTACCCCAAGAACAACTGGTCTTACAATTAAAGAATGAGCCAAGAAGGCATCAAGTACCTCAGCCTTTTCCTCATCCTTTGTCATGATGTTTCCCCCCACATCCAATAAAGATGGAGATTCTCCTTAGCTCTCCTTTTGTTGTTAATGTATTTATAGAAACACATTTTATTGTCTTTTATTGCAATAGCCAAATTAAGTTCTAGTTGGTCTTTGGCCCTTCTAATTTTCTCCCAGCATAACATCATGACATCTTTGTAGTCCTCCCATGACATCTTTGTGGTCCTCCTGAGTTGCCTGCTCATTCTTCCACAGGTCATAAACTCTTTTCTCCCTGAGTTCCAGCCAAAGTTCTCTGTTCAGCCAGGTTGGTCTTCTTCCCCATTGGCTCCGCCTTTTG
>NW_010526503.1:646-3617 GCF_000687285.1 Phaethon lepturus
TTGGTCTTCTTCCCCATTGGCTCGTCTTTTGGCACATAGGGACAGCCTGCTCCCAGAAGACGGATTCTTAAGAGAATGGTTTACTTTAAATATGCAATGTAATATATAAGAACATATTATAGATGTCATATTTAATCCTTTTGCTGAACTTATATTTTGAAACATGAAGAAAAATTTATAATAAAACAGTCTCTTTCAAATAACTCTGAGAAAATTGCACTTAGTTGTGTTTTCAACAACAAAATCCTGCTTTGCAAAACAGTTGGTTTGAATTTTTTTACTGTGGCTTGTTCTGACTTTTTTTTTCTTCCATTACTGTGAACTTTAATTGTGTTGAACTTAGCCCAAAGGTTTCCTGTGTTCCAGCTTTTTAAGCTACCTAACCTGTGTAAATACATTAGGGCAGTTCTAAACCATTAAAAACAAGAGGATATGGATGTATGCAAAGTTCACATGTGTTCTGCTGGCTTTTATCATCAGTGTGAATCGTGGCAATTTAGATGCTTAAAATAGCTTGTTGTTCATAAAACACAGCAAAATGCAGCAAATGAAATCTCTCTAAAGGAGACAAATATACACTGGGCATTTCAATTTGGTGTTATAGGAGGTTTCTTACTGGAAGGGGCTAGGTTTCTTCCATTTGTGTGTTTTCATTTTTATTTAAAATTATTTTTGGTGTACTTAAAACTGTGTGTGTCAAAAGCTCTGGAAACTGAAATCCTTCTTTTGTCCTCAAAAATTAAATAGTATGGGAAGTTAAAATATATGCTTCCAGGACAGGGGTAGATCACTAAAGAGGATTCAGTCTTCTGCTGAATCAGTTTGTCACCTCTTTCTGTTATTTCTCGAGACCTCCAGCTTAATTTCACATTGCATGCAGAATCAGTGAATAAAAGTGTTTAAAAAATTTAAAAAGCCTGAAAGATGACATTTCTTGGTCCAGATACGGAGTGATGCTCCTGTCTCTGGACAGAAGCTGGCAACTCTTCCTTAAAACCAGCAGGCACAGTGTGCCAAACCAGTAAAGCCATGTGGGAGAGTACAGCTGTTCAGGAAAGTATATAAAATCTAATTGTCAAGTGCAATTGTCTGTTTTTTTGTGGGTTTTTTTCATCTTGAATTATCATTAGTGTGCAGACATAGAACAGTAGATACTTAAGAAGCAAGCATAAGTCCGTCTAAATCTGTGTAAGGAAAAGTTAATCCCTTAGAGGTATAAGGGAGGTGGCACTTGCATGGACAAGCAGGCTAGGAAACAGAGAGCAGGTGTCAGTGAAGGGAGGTGGCTACAGAAGTTGCTCAGGCATCTGTGCTGGGACCTGTTCTTTTCTACATATTCATAAACAGTTCTGCAAAGGAGGTGAATGCTGAGGTAACAAGTTTGTCGATGCTCCACTAAGCGACTTAGAACTGTAAAGGGCTGGCTGAAGAGCTGCAGAAAGGCCTTACAAGGCAAGTGTCTGGGTAATAAATCAGCAAATGAAACTTGGTGTAGATAAATGTAGAATGATGCTTGTAAGCAAAATACAACCCGAACGTGGCATATAAATTCACAGGCTCTGAACTTTATGACTCAGAACTGGGATTTTGCAGTTGTGGCAGGCTGTCCCCTGAGAAGGTCGGCTCACTGCTCATCGCAGCTCCACCCTTCCCTACCCCAAAAACATGCAGCAGAGCTGGAAAAATGCAGAGAAGGACAACAAGGGTGAGCAAAGGTCTGGAACAGATTCTGTGCTAGAAACATCTATGGTCCTATTTCTCAGTCTAGAAAAGAGATAACGGGGAGGAGGAAACATGATAAATGGCATAGGGAGATGCATTGGGATCGTTGTCTCCCCTAATAGAAAAAAAACCAAATTACCAAGCTAGGAAAAGGGACATGCAGAGAAAAAAAAAAAAAAGATGGGTCTTCATGTAATCCACAATTAGGCTCTAACTCTCCGCTGAAGCTGTGGATCATTAAGTTTACGTAAGTGCAAAGAGGTGCTGAACAAAGGACACCCGCTGGGTGTTACTTCATGCATGGAAGAGAGATGCAGATCAGGACATCTCCGAAGCAGCATGTTACACGTGCACCTTGCTGCTGTATGCCTCCCCAGAGACCTGCTGCTGGTTGCTCTGGGAGGTGGGATACCAACTGGAGGTCTTCCTCAGTGTGGCCTTTCCTAAGCTGTAATTCCTCAGATGCCCCTAAAATCAATGTCCTGAAATGAAGAACCAACAGCCTCAACAACAAAGGTGTCTTTCATGTACACTCTCACAGACTGCAGCTCGGATGTTGAGTGCAGATACTGATGGCGGTACACAGGTCACATCAGAGCCATACCCTAAAGGGAAGAAGCCTGTTGGTGTAGCTAATTTTACACTGTGTTCCAGTGTGTGCAGAATAATGAAAGTAATTCTGGTTGGGTCTAGTCCATTTTATACTAACTATTGCATCTGATACAAGGTTTCTGGAGTAACATAGTCAAAAATAGTGTTGAGACAAATACTACACAGCCAATTTTTAAAAGAAAGCAATAAGAGTAAGGGTTGCAAAAGTCTTACTTTTCCATGGATGTTTCCTTTTTCTGATAGCCTTATGCTAGAGTTCAAAGACATTATGCCTAAGTGAAAGTTCAGTTATTGAGCAGGAGTAACAGAAAAATAGTGCAGAATCAGTGCAGCTCCTGTGTTGGTACGTCCTCCTTCATTCTGGTATTTGTGCTATTTCCACAGAAAATATTAGAAATAGTCAAGCCTCGGGAGGGGGGGCTTCTTTTCTGCTTTTGATATGAAATGAGTACCATTCCGGTTGGACTAAAAAAAAATGTGGGGGATGCCAAAAGATAAGAACCTTTCAGAACAAGGATGGGCAGCACTCAGCATCTCTTCTGGTAGTTTCGTCTGCAGACAGATTTTTTCAGCTGTACTGGGTTTGCATGGCAAGTTTTTGGTAGCGGTGAGGGTTGCAGGGGTGGCTTCTGCGAGA
>NW_010526504.1:0-333 GCF_000687285.1 Phaethon lepturus
CAGCAGCTTCTGCTCACAGCCAGGTACAGCCATACCTTCACATCCCATAAGGCCTTGCGACAGAGGAGATGGGGACAGTCGAGAGCGGTCTCCTTTTAATTTCCTTTGCAGGTCGTTCTCAGGAAGGTTTGAGTTAGTATTTCTGACTGCTAGAAACGCAGGGGCAATGTAGTTTGCTTATATCTGCTTCATTTGAAGCCGTTAAATGGAAAGACAGGCTCAGCATAAGCTGATTTCCCTGAATGTCTTTGCTACGTGTCTTGCCGTACCACATCGGAAGCCGTCCTGCCGCACCTGCTGAGTGCCGGGAAGATACATCCAAGGGCCCGAGTA
>NW_010526504.1:356-574 GCF_000687285.1 Phaethon lepturus
CCCCCGCCCTGCGGCACCTGCTGAGTGCCGAGAAGATACATCCAAGGGCCGGGCCCGAGTATGGCCTGCCTGCTCACTTCCACACTGAAGCTGCTGGAAAGTCGGGCGAGTTGGGTTTCAAAGGCAATTCTTATGCTTTTGGAAATCCTGCACTGCTCTGCTCCCAGATGGCAAAATCCCAGCGGTGGCGATGACTGAACAGAACCGCCACGTAACGG
>NW_010526505.1:0-291 GCF_000687285.1 Phaethon lepturus
GGGAGCGAGCACCCTTTGCAGTTTTCTCGGCGTGGGTCTGGGGTTGAGCTTCAAGGGGTGCTGGAGGCCGAGGGAAAGCGGATCCGGGGCTCGAGTCTCCTGCAAGCAATTTACAGCGAGGTCTTTTCCTCCCACTCTGCTCACTGCCAGGAAAAGCAGCAGGAAAATATTTCCCTGGGAATTGTTTTTGTTCCTTCCTCTGTGTCTGTACGCATGCAGCTCTCCTCCGCCTTGGACATGCCTCAACCTGTCCCGAGGCTCAGATTAATCCCCTTCACCACCCGGTACGAC
>NW_010526505.1:463-718 GCF_000687285.1 Phaethon lepturus
AGGCAGCCCTGCCTGCATCTCCCAAGCAGGAGGTCACCCTGCAACACCCGGAGCAGCCCGCCCGGGAGGGAGATCTTGCTGCTGGCAGTGCCAGAACAACGCAGCAGAGCCCCAAGCCTGGCTTAAGGGAAAGGCCGGGCTGAGCCAGGGTAGCTGCAGGCAGCAAAAGCATCTGCAGCCAGGCGGGTGCAGCCCGGCAGTGCCTGCAGCACTGCTCCACGCGGGTGCCCGAAAACAGGGCAGCGGCACCCGCTA
>NW_010526505.1:766-1106 GCF_000687285.1 Phaethon lepturus
GGGAGAACCGTGCCCTGCGGGCGGGCCGGGGCCAGAAGAGCCGATCCGGAGCAGCTGCCCGCAGGCAGGTCTCAGCACCCCGCTGCCCGCCCGGCAGGGAAACCGGGATGGAGGGAAGGTGGGGCAATTGCGGTGGAGGGAGAGCGCATCCACCACAAAGCCAGTCCTTTGGCGTGCAAAGCGCTCAACACCACCTCGGGGCAACGGGGACAAGCTCAGGGGAGCTCAGCTCCAGCAAATGATGCTCTACAGCCTCCGCCCAGGCAACCGGCCGCCCTCGCCTCCCGTTTTCCCCCCCGTACAACTGCTCAGGAAATACGCGACTGACTATTTGCCTGCA
>NW_010526506.1:0-295 GCF_000687285.1 Phaethon lepturus
CCTGCCCTGGGCAGGTGCCATTGGGCTTCCCAGGCTCCGGCACAGGGCAGCCAAGCCTTTTGGGCTATATTCTGCTGAAAACTGGTCGTTACCTGCCTTTTTCGGGTCTGTTGTAATCCCGGCACGTACTCAGCTCCTTTAGCAGTAGGAGTCTGAGGGTTCCTCTAGGAGGAGTTTGAGCATCTGCTCATTTAAAAAAAAAAATTGGGCATTGCTTGTTTTGAATCACACAAAAAAAATCAGGTCTGGGAAGCTGCTTAGAATACTTGCTTCCCCCCCCCCGCCCCGCCTCCCC
>NW_010526506.1:326-1875 GCF_000687285.1 Phaethon lepturus
TTAGAATACTTGCTTCCCCCCCCCCGCCCTGTCTTCCGAAAATTCCCTGTGCTTTTGGTTTTTTTTGCTCCGTTAGTCGCGATGTTGGAAATGGGGTTTACTTCCAATCAGAAACACAAATATTTTCATCCCAATTTAGATACCGAGGTCTTTGGAAAAAGGCAACGGCCACGGCCCCTCATGGGCACCTGTGGTCTGAGAGGGAGGAACGATAATTTGTATTAAGACTTGGCCTTTAAAGCTTGTTTCATATTTCAGCCTTAAAAAACCCCACGACTGACCACTCTCACGGCTTTCCTTCTTACAGGCAGAACCGTACGGGCTCTCAAGGAAATACTGAATTATGTGCTCAGCTCTGTGCACGCAATTAGATGGGAATTTGTCAGGACTTTAAATTTCTGGGTGCATCAGGGCTTAAAAGTAGGTGCAGGCAGTGCTGCCTCTTGTATAAAGGGT
The DNA here is from genome assembly GCF_000687285.1 of Phaethon lepturus. Taxonomy (NCBI): domain Eukaryota; kingdom Metazoa; phylum Chordata; class Aves; order Phaethontiformes; family Phaethontidae; genus Phaethon; species Phaethon lepturus. Next base: position 783 of record NW_010526506.1, read on the forward strand.
TATTTTACTGCTCCAAACCTCCCGAAACTGGTGGGCATCGGTGCGGTGGGACAGTCCCGGAGGACAGCGGGTGCTCGGGATCAAGGGGTGCTGGTGTAGGGCAGAATATGGTCCAAATAACTCAGACCAGCTTTTGGGGTGCGGGGGGGTGGTGGTGATGGGGGCTGAATTCACGGGCAGTGAATTTACCCCGTGCAAAACGAGCGACGGCAGGTTGAAACCCGTTCTTCCCCGGAGTAAATCACGGAGAACAGAGCCCCTGTTGCATAAGTCAAACCTAGAGAAATGTGAAGACAGAAAATAATTACAAAAAAAAAAAAAAGGAAAAAAAAAAAAGAAAGATCTAAAGTATGCAAACCATACTGAAAACTTGATTAATTAATTACAACCAGTGGACTAAATTCCGCTCTCAATTAACACGTGCAGCCCCATTGAAATTAATGGGGTTGCACATGTGCGCGGGCAGAAATTGGTGCGATAGGTTTATTACCAGTAAATGGCAATTAATAATGGTTTTCCTTTTATATTTTCTATTATAGCCTATTAATATTTCCAGTCCTTGGAATCGCACCGCTACCGCGACAGCAGTTATGAATTAGGAGCTGGGGGAACCCCCCTTTTTTTTTTTTTCCCTGAAAGAAGTTTCTGTTACCAAAAGTTTGCCTAGTGTTATTTTTATAGCCGAGTGAGAGAGAATTTACAGGGAGCTGAAATCATTGAAGCTAATTAGCTGAATGGCCCTATTATTTATCCAGGGACACGTAGTACAATAATTGCTATTGCAGGTTTGAAGCATCTCAGGGATATTAATTCCAGAGCTTTCATGTCATCTCAGTACAGTAAAACTTCCTAATGGCACCCTGAAGGTGCATAATCTCATTTTAAAACTACTTTTTCTTCTTTTTTTCTGAGGGAACTGGCAGAATCTCCTTCCATAAAAGCTGAAAAAGGGGAAGAACTCATAATATTTTCCTCATAAGAAAGCAGTTATATTTTCTTATTATTTTTTCCACTCTCTGACCTTTCTTGCTTCCCGATGACGGGCCCGCCAGAGCACTCCATCAAAAGTTTCCCCGAACTTTGATCTTCTGCC
>NW_010526507.1:0-4421 GCF_000687285.1 Phaethon lepturus
GGACTCTCTCGACCAGTGACTTGAACAGGCCTAAGTCTGCCCTCATGTCCAAGCCGCATGAGTCTTCACAACTCTGTTAAATTATTTCCTGTGTTTCCTGTAATTTTCTTCTAGCAATTCTTTCCAAAATCCAGTTAGCTTCCATCATTTTGCTTCCACACTTTAACAATATCCAATTACTTTCTGTTTATATTCCTCTAAACAAGCTACTTCAGAAAATTATTTTTCTATTCTAATAATTCAGAATGTTTCTTCTATGCTTTGGGATTCAGTTTATGATCCTTTAGAAGTTGCTATTTCCAGGTTCTTACCAAACCATAAAGAAAGTATTGTTAATTTTAATGACATCACAAACTCTAGGGATTTAGAAAGAAGAGTCCAATGCAAAGAAAACAAGTGTTTTGAATGTTGAATATTATTTCAAAGGGATATTTTGTTACCCCAAATATTTTTTTGGGTTCTGTTTTCCTTTGCAACTCCCTCCAACCTATTCCTATTTTTTCTCCTTCTGAAAAGGGGTTCGTTGCCTAATACTATCTTCCTTCTGCCATGCCTAAAACTCTCTTGAATAATTCCAGACTACATGGCAAAAATGTTTCTTTAAGAAATTTGTATTAAGCTAGAAGGCAGTCTTAAGACTGTCCAACACATTGTCTCTGTGCATACATACACATGAACATGTAAACACACCACTTATTTTACTCTGTCTAATAGTGTGTTAAAATTTCCTGATGGAGAGAATGAATACTATTGAATAACATTGTTTTCTCAAAACAAAGTAACATTTGCTTTCAGGCAGGTGGAATTTTAAAGCTCCAATGCTTTTTCTATAACTGTCAGTATGTTTATTGTACTTAAAAATGAACCATGATGTGCCACTGTCAGAATGAGCTATGCTGTGGCATCTGAGAATCTCATCTACACATGTATTTTTTTCTAACATTAGGATGGAATAAGCTGTGCAGAATGTATGTTATAAATTCTAGTACTATTCTTTTAGGAGTAACTTCCAGAGAATGCCTCCATATTTTGAATACAAGAGCTATGAACTGTATTTAAAAAAAAACCAAACCACCTTTCTTATCTTGAAAATACAGAACAATCATATTAGTGTGATTTAAATTGTGATGCTGCACTTTTTTTGGACATTTTGTCTTTTGTTTCACTGTCATTTAAACCATCTAATCTTAGTTCCTAGTATCTCACTCAAAGTTGTATTTATCAGGTCAATAATAACGGATATGTATTTGTACGCTATTTAGCATATAAAACAGATGCATTATGTTGTTGAAATGGTAGGGTGCATACAGATGGAACTTCAGCATTTGAATGGTGTGTAAGAAGCAAATAGAGGGAATCGTCTTTGTTTGGGGATTTTTTGTTTGTTTTTCTGATTAAACTTACCTTTGCCAAATTAGGTTTACTTAAAAATAGCATTCTTTTTAAAGAAATATGCAAATCTACAGAGTCAGATTTCTCTATTATTACATATATGAATCCATAGTAAAGTAGCATGAAATTATTTTGTTGGAATTTTGTCTGTCGAGGGCAGAATTTAACTTTCAGAGTAATAAGGGAGTTTTTTAACCAGTTTATTTCATGTATCTGGAAATGATCCAGTACTTTGAAAGTGATTTATGGAGGAAATATAGTAAATCCAAACAACTATTCTTTACCCTTTTGAAGGAAAAATAAAATAAAAAAAAAATGGACTCGTGCCAGGAAAATGTTATGCTTGTGTACAAAACAAAGATCATGTCCAAGTCAATTGTGGGTGTAAACATTGCTGGGTAGTCTAAGTCTTAGGTATGATTTCAGTAGCTTGGACAACTGCCCAGGTCAGGCAGAAAGCAGCCGAAAATGTAAGGGAACCAGATTGAATTAAAGAGCATTAAGAAACATAGCATACATTGTTTAAGGGAAGATAATAATCTTTTCAAACAATCTATTTGGAAAGGTGTTCTTTTTTCACGCTACTGCTTCAAGATATAATCTCAAGATTACTAGAACAACAAGTCAAGGCACTAAAACTAATTTTCTTTACTTCCTTCCTTTTCACATTTTGCTAATACCTCATGATTGACAACATTTATAACCGCCTAACAAAATTGTTGCCACAGTTAGAATTGGTTAAGTGCACACTGCCTTCTGAGATCACACAGAGAAGTTGAATGTTAGGTGATAAATGTTACCTAAGGTGTTTATAACTAAGTTGTGATATTCAAAATCTTGTTAAGGGTAAACATGAACACACAATGGGTACCAAGAATTTATTCTTGGCCTAATTAAATTGTATTCAGATGTTTTAACAAGAAAGTATTTTCATTGGTGTTACACTTACCTGCCCCCTCAAAGACGCTCTGGATCCTACAGTTGGTAGTTTCAGTTTTCCCCAGGAACAGATGGGTAAGGGGATGTTTTAGACAACTATCAGTGTCTCTCAGTTTTTCAGAAGGTGCGGTCCCTTCCTCCTATGCCTTGGGTCAGCTTGAGACTGTTCTTACGCATTTTCCCATCACCACCTGCTCTTTTCCCCCCACTCTCAGAGAAGGGGTGAAATCTTCCCACAGCATTCATGACCTGAGGTTCCTGTTTGTCTCCAAGGGATGTCCTGGGGCTGTCAGCCCCTTCCCCCTGACAGCACTCACAAAGTTGAAGCTCAAATGGGCTGTTATGTTTTCATGGGCAAGGACATCGTCAGGATTCGCTGCTTGCAGGTGTTCCTGTTTTCCTCGCTTCTTCTTAGCTGTTTACCACAGCTCCTTCTCCTCAAGGCCGAGCCGTGCAGATATCCAGCTGTTTACCAGCTTCTCAGTGCCACAGCACCTTCTCCTTAAGGTCGAGCCGTGCAGATCAACACCACAGCTCCTTCTCCTTAAGGTCGAGCTGTGCAGGGTGATCCCAACAGGACATCATGTAGATGTATTAAACTGAGACCAACACACATCTGTACCCATTCATTCCTGACTCTGAATTTTGGGATGAGAAGCATGAATCTGGTGATATAGCAGAGGTTCCTGAGAGAACAGGGTGATAGCAAAAACCCCAAAGAGTATGAATGCAAACTATAAAAGTTCAATTACTGGTCAGTAAAAAGAAATTACCTTGAACACTAGGTAGAAACTGACTCCAGACACAGTGAAGAGAGCAAAGTATAGTATGCAACGTAAGTAAAATATCCTATATTAGAATATACAAAGGAGATAACAAGAAAGTATACATATTTATCCCAGCTATGGATGTCATTCCTGATCAACTCTGTTACTAAAAAAAACCAGCAGCACCTCTGTAGTCAAGAAAGAACAGTAATTTTTCATCACTTTTGATTGTTGCAGACTTGACAATATCCAAAGCATATTTTTTACCTTATAACTGATTTAAATAAATGAGAAATTTAAAGAGAAATGTCTGCGTCTGTCTGTCTGTTTTCCAGTCCAAACTTGCCACACAAGAAGATGATTGATACTGCATCATAAAGTCAGAAAAAAAACTCATGAAAAAATTAGGTATATGTAATACCTTCTGTATGTGAAAACATAGCATTTTAGAGTGGATTGATTTAGGGATGACGACATGTAACCTGTTGAAAGGGAAGATGTAATGGGGACAAACAGAGGTTAGTGAAGTTGACATATATTACTAGGGTTAAGTTTTAGTCTGGAAAACAGAACATCTAAGGCAGAACAAAATCCTTGTGCAGCCTGAAGACTTGAGTGAAAAAAAGTGTTGGTATTTTGAACACTGTTGAAACTGTTGAAAAGAATAGGTTTTAAAACAAGGGAAGATTGTATGAACAAATGATCCCAGCTGCTTATCATCTGTTTTTATATGAAGTGGTTAAAAGTAAACTACTTCTGTATGCATCATTTACCATGAACTCTTATCGAGACACTCCATAGAACCTTTACTGGTTCAACTTCACTGTAAAACATGGACTGTTGAAAAAAATACACGTCTGAGGTTTTTTGTTTTGTTTCAAGAGAAAACTAAGTGAACTGAAGGACATCCAAAGGCAATGACATCTCTCAGTGGTTTAATATGAAGGCATTAGACATATTATACCATGAAATATGACAACTGCCTAAATCAGCAAACTCCATCAATTGATGATACTCTGATATGCTCTGTGGAAAAACATATTGCAAGTTCAATTCTTGGGGATAAAATAGCAAGATCATATCTAACAAAATGGCATCAATAATGCCTGAATTCAAGGTTTCTCACACAGAAGAAGAACTTTCAGAACATAAAAACGTTTTTTCATTGCAGTTATGTAAGACTACATATAATTCATTTCTCTCAACTTCTTTGAATTGGAAAAAAAACCCAGTAAAACAGGTATTTTTGCTATGCGAGGCTGTCTAGCAGACAAGTTCTTCAGGGTGTTCTTTTATTTTGAAATGATATGACTGTTATAGGGA
>NW_010526507.1:4439-5740 GCF_000687285.1 Phaethon lepturus
AAGATTGTCTCACTGCTTGGCACTTCATTCAGAGGTAAATATTTTTATGAATAACTTAAATTTTAAATTTTCTGTTGCTTTTGTAGTTGTCAGGGCTTATGTACTCATCTGTTACTTTCATTCATAACAGTAAGCTGAATACAAGTTTAGGAGGTACAAAAATTATGTCTTTTTAATGATTCTCAGAATTATAAAGTACTTGTAAAGGAGTTTTAGCCTGTAGCTATAAATGTGAAAAAGGAGAAACAAAACTACTTACTCTTAAAAATGGACTGTTATTTTAATAGTCTTAGTGCTAATACCTAAAGCTACTGTACTAATTTAATTTTCCATCTTATTGTACCGATTTTGGAAAAGTATTGCTAGTGAAAATAAGCTCCTGGATGCCTTTTCAATGAAGAGTTTGCTCAGCCAGCAAGATATATAATGGGAAGATGCAATAAGATGGCCATGTGATGGAGGTGTTCAGTTCAAATTCAAAAAAGAGCAGCCTAGAAAATTTTGATTGGGAAGGAAAGATAGTTACATCCTAATTTTGTACTAGGATGTGAGTACCTGCCTTTCAGTACAAAATACTTCTTGGAACTTACTTTTCAAACTAATGTTGGAAACAAGATTTATTCTTAGCTAAGATTCTTTTGATATCAAGAAGATATATTCCAGAATATTAATTTTCTTTTAAGAGATATGTTAAAACCCAGGCATATTTCATCCTTTATCCCATTCCTGCCTGGTTTCATAAATGTACTGGACACCAAGAATAAAACAAACAAAAAAAAAGTAATGAAGAAATATAAGCACAAGATGGACAATCCTTTTACTGAGAATAATGGTGCAATATATTACTCAGATAAATCACCATATCTGAGAAAACAAACAAAAAAAAATCACTAAAGAAAGGCAGTTATGTAACAAAGTAGTAAGTTACAAGAAATTCTGTGAAATGTTCAGGGAGCTGGACCTTCAGTTTCTTCAGTGCTTTTTATAAGCACCTAAATGTTGCTGATTGAAGGAACAAGGATGGGAAGCTTATATTGAGTTTTCTGCTGCTGAATGAAGAGATGCTACGATAAATTTACCCAAATAAAAAAGGAAGATAATACAAACTAGATTTCCCTCTCTTCTGGGAAGGACTTGGGAGAGCGGCAACATAACAAAAGAGGGTCTTTCTCTCTGGAAATGGATGTTAAACCTTCAAAACTGCTCTTCAAATATTTTCTAAATTTCAGAGTGTGATAATAATCCTCCAAGTTTTAATTTAAAAAAATACGACTTCCAGATACACCAAGAATTCTGGAATT